>NW_004955507.1:5629257-5646251 GCF_000276665.1 Chinchilla lanigera | reverse complement strand
GCATCTATATTCATTAGGGAGATTGGTCTGTAGTTCTCTTTCTTGGTTGGGTCTTTCTCTGGTTTTGGTATCAGTATAATACTTGCCTCCAGAAATGAGTTAGGGAGAATTGCTTCCTTTTCAATTTCACTGAAGGGTTTGAGCAGTGTTGGTATTAAATCTTCTCCGAATTTCTTGTAGAATTCTGCCGTGAATCCATCAGGGCCTGAACTTTTCTTTGTCAGTAAGTTTTTAATCACGTTTTCAATCACACTAATTGATACTGGGTTGTTCAGGATTTTTATATCTTGTTGATTCAACTTCGGTTATTCGCACATATCTAGGAATCTGTCCACTTCTGAGTTTTCTACCCTATCGGAGTAAAGATTTTCAAAGTAGGTATTATCATCTCCTGAATTTCTGTAGGATCTGTAGTGATTTCATACTTTTCATTCCTTGTTGCATGCATATGAGTTTTTTTCTTTCTTTTTGTGATAAGGTTGGCTAGGGGTTTATCAATTTTATTCATTCTTTCAAAGAACCAACTCTTTCATTATGTTCTGTAGAGTTTTCTTCATTTCAGTTGCATTAATTTATGCCCCGATCTTTATGACCTCCTCCCTTCTTTGGGCTTTGGGCTTGACTTCTTTTTCTAAAAGTTTGAGGTGCAGCATTAGGCTGTTTATTTGTTCTCTTTCTGTTTTCCTTATGTGTGAGTTCATTGCTGTACATTTCCCTCTGAGGACTGCTTTCACTGCATCCTACAGATACCAGTAAGTTGTATCTATATTTTCATTTGTTTGTAGGTACTTTTTAATTTCTTCTGCAACCCACTGATTGTTCAGGAGGTTGTTATTTAATTTCCAAGTATTTATAGAGTTTTTGGAGTTCCTTTTGTCGTTAATTTCCAATTTCATTGCACTGTGCTCAGATAATATAAATGGGTAATTTCAGTTCTTTTGCATTTAGTTAGGTATGCTCTATGGATTAGAATATGGTCTATTTTAGACAGAGTCCCATGTGCAGCTGAGAAAAATGTGTATTTTGATGTTGTGGGGTGGTACACTCTGCATACATCTACTAAGTCCATTTGTTCACAATTTTGGTTCAGATCTGTTATTTCTTTGCTGATTTTTGTCCAGTTGACCTATCTCTTTGCATCAAAGAGGTGTTGAGGTCACCTATTACAATAGTTTATTAATTATTTGGATTTTCATGTGTATTAAGATTTGTCTGATATAGTTGGGTGCTCTGATATTTGGTGCACACATGTTTATTATTATTAGCTCTTCCTCTTGCAGTTCTCCCCTAACAAGTATGTAGTCACCTTCTTTATCTCTTTTGATTGTTCTCGGTTTGAAATTTACATTGTCTGCAAACATAATAGCTACACCTGCTTTTTTCTGGTTTCCTGTTGCATGGAGAATTGTTTTCCATCCTTTGACTTTCAGTCTATGGATTTCCTTTTGAGTAAAATGTGTTTCCTGTATACAGCACATAGCTGTATTTTGTTTCTCAATCCACTCTGCAGTCTGTTTCTTTTCACTGGTGAATTGAGGCCATTTACACTTATGATTATAACTGGTATGTGTTGGCTTATCATTGTCATGTTATTTACTTGCTATTGGTTTCCTACTTTTTCTACCTGTTTAATTGCTTGCTCTGCTTCAGGGTTCCTTTCTATTACTGTTCTTGAAATTGCAGTTACTTTTTTCTCTATCTAGAATATCTTTTAGTACTCTCTGCAGCGATGGTTTGGCACTCATGAAGTTCTTCAGTTGTTCTTTCTCATGGAAATATTTTATTTCTTCATTAAATTTGAAGGATAGTTTGGCAGGATACATCAGTCTTGGTTGGAAGCTGTTTTATCTCAGAACCTGTAATACTTTGCTCCAAACTCTTCTCAATTGGTTTGTTTGAGAAATCTGCTGTGATTCTGATGGGCTTTCCTTTATAGGTGATCTGTTTCTTTTCTCTAGCAGCTTTTAACAGTCTGCTGTTTTGCTGTAGAACTGGGATCTTGATTACTATATGTCTGGGTGTAATTTTATACTGGTTATGACTAGGTGGAGTTCTATATGCCTCATTTACCTATATATCAGATTCTGTTTCCATGTTTGGGAAATTTTCTGCTATTATTTCTGCAAATGTTCTTTTTATGTCGTTTGTGTTGCCTCCTGCTGTTTCATTGACTCCTATTAGTCTTATATTATTCCTCTTTGCCTCATCCTGCAGCTGTTGAATTGATTTTTCCCGGTTCCTTGATTTTAAGAGATCCTTTCTTTCACAATCACTAGCTGTCATGCTGTCTTCAAGATCTGAAGTTCTATCTTTGGCTTCATTCAAGTGGTTTTTGCAGCTTTCAATGGAAGTTTTGATTTCCTGGATATCTCTTTGAATGTGTTTCATGCATTCTAGTTCATTCCTATACTGTTTACGTAATGTTTCCAGCCATTGCCTATGTTCATCTATTTTTTAATATATTTCTTCTCTAGATGTACTGAGCAATTCGTTATTATTGTCATTTCATTTTTTGCCTGAGAGATTATTTCTGATCTGATCTCTTCTATGGCCTGATGGAGTTGTTTCTTTACTTGCATTGCAATCATTTCAGCAATTTCAGGTGTGTGTTTACCAAGTTCTTCTATGTCAATGTCTCCTGGACTTGTTCTGAGTGGGGTAGAGTTCTGAGATTGCATTTTAGTCCTCCTTCTTGTCATGTTTGATGCCAGGGGCAGAACACTCAGTCTCCATCTTCCCTGGCAGCTCAGCAAAGGTCACTCATGTCCCTAGTTTTCCTGGTGGTCAGGCTTGCCCCTCAGTGTCCGGTAAGATGCGCTGCTTAGTCTGGGGTTTTCCGGCAGATGGTGAAGTGTACCTAGTTCTCCCAGGTCTCAGACGCAAACTGTGATGTCAGCCAATGGTAGACTGTCTGATCTAGTGTACCCTGGCAGTCCAGGGCACGCATACAACCCAGAAGCAGGCTGCAATAATGGTGCAATCATGGACCAGTGGTCCTGTGTCCCCAGGCAGTTCAGCATGCAGGCAGAACGCAGACACAAATTGCAGGGTCAACAGGTTGTAGACCACCTGATTCTGTGTCTCCAGGCAGCTAAGGGCATGTACAGGAGCCAGACATGGGCTGTACTGGCAGTGATCACAGACCACCTGTGTCTATGACCTCCAGAGGGTCACAGTGCAAGTAAAGCCCAGACGCAAACCGCAGTGCCAGTAGTTCATGGACTGCCTGCTCTAGTACCTCAATGCACGTGCAGGGAGAGCCCAAACACAAACACTGGTGTTAGCAGTTCATGGGCCTTCTGAGTGAGGATCTCCTGTCTCTAAATGGTACTAAGGAATTAATATTTATTTATGGGGGGTACGAGGATTGAACTCAGGACCTTGTGCTTGTCAGGGAAGTGCTGTGCCACTGAGCTATATCCCTGGCCTCTTTAATATTTACTTTAACAGAGGTGATAATGGCCTTATATAGTAAAATCCTCTTTTTATAGAGATGCATAAAGATGCCATGATATCTTTAACTTTAAAGTATCTCATGATAAAAAACAAATATGACAAAATGTTAAAACTGGGGAACGAGCATATAATAATTCATTATTGTTTTCTACTTTTCTGTTTGTGAAAATAAAAAAAAGATTGCTTTTATATTTGTCTCATTCTGATACCAGGTTGCCTCATTCAATTCTTTAAAAACTATCCCACTTCTTCCTTTGTAATGAGTCCTTATGTATTTAATTGATCTGATGTATCATTAGGAGAATATGCTTACATTATTCTGGCTACAAAAAATTCTGGCCATCAGAGATTTTCATGAACTAACAGATTATTGTATTTATTTAGGGATATCATCTAAGCATTTGGCCTTACACAGCATAGCTACCTTACCAGAAATAAACATCTAAATTTATAAATTTCTGTACTGTTGGAAAGCAAACATGGAGAAACCCCAATCCTAACCTATTTCCCTATTTATTCCTCTATGAGCTAATCTTCTAAAATGTTTCTGCCTTCTAAAGTTTTAAATTCCATCACAGATATCCTAATTAAATGTTTTAATCAAACTATATATTCTTCTCTTTGAACATCATGCTATAATACTTTCTCCCACATTTTCCTGCTTCCTTTGCTCCACTATAGTCCACTATTACACTAACAAATGGAAACATTAAATAAATACCTGGCATTACCACAATCCTGCCTTTTGCCTGAAAAAAAGAAAAAAAAGTAAATTTTAATAGCTTTCTCTTATTTGAGATAATAAGACAGTACGAACAGAAAAATGAGTCAGTTACAATTTAAATTTTAAAGTTTAAGTTTCAATATTGTCTATACTGGGAAGGGGATCTTGGGCAAGAAGGATGTCCAACACTAACTTTTGTTTACAAAACTATTTTACTATATTGTTTTAAAAACTCAGATTGTCATGAACCCAAATACAATACAGTGGACCCTCAAGTTACAACTGGCCTCACATATAAACAACTTTGGTTATGACTGGAATTTTGGGTTGAACTTATAACCAAAGTCTTGAATTGCAACCCAAATGCCAGCTGCTTGTGCAGCTATAAACAAAGACAATGCCAGAGAAGTGCATGAAAGCATCTGTAAGTGTACATAAAGCACCAGTCTGAGCTCAGATACCCGTGTTTCTGGATGTGACTTCAGTCAGTGATTTATATAATCACTACAATTACTGCTATGGAAATGGCCCCAAAAAAGCTAGAGACAAAACTAAGAAATGAAGGGATAGCAAGGAAAGCAATCACAATCAAAAAGAAGGAAACTGGAGAACTATGAGAGTGGCATTCATGTGACCAATCTCCCCTAATATGTACAGCATGTCAAAACCCACCATCTCAACAATCTTACAGAGAAAAAATCTGTATAAGGAAGCTAGTATTGCTAAAGGTGTTACTCAAATTACCAAGTCAGGATTAACAGTGTTAGATGAGGTAGAAAGGCTATTATTAGTGTGGATAACTGAAAGACAGAGGGCAGATTTTGGACTAAGCCTACAATTTGTGAAAAAATTAGGGCTATAAATGCAGATCTCATAAAGGATAATCCATCAATGAGTGATAATGGTGAAACATTTTGTGCCAGTAAGGGCTGGTTTCACAATTTTAAAGTGAGAACTGGGGTTCATAGCATAACTAAACATGGTGAAGCAGCCAATGCTGATAAAAGGGCTGCTGAAAATTACATACACCACTTTGAAACAATGACACAGAGAAATGGCTTTTGCTCTCATCGAGTTTCAACTGTGATGAAACTGGCCTTTCCTGGAGGAAAATGCCCAGGAGAACATACATTGCTCAGGAAGAAAAAAAAATTCCAGGCCACAAGCCTATGAGGGATAAGCTAACCTTTTGCTATGTGCCAATGTGAGTGGTGACCTCAAGATAAAGCCCCTCTTGGTTTATCACTCTGAGACCCCTGCAGTGTTCAGAAAACAAAGTCATGAAGAATAGGCTAAGGGCCATGTGGAGATGTAATGCAAAAGCCTGGGTAACAAGAGTACTTTTTCTTGAATGGATCAGGAAAGCTTTCTGTCTGTTAGAAACTATCTAGAGGACAAAGGTTTACCACTCAAAGCTCTCCTCATCATGGCCAATGCTCCTGCTCATCCAGATTTGGAAAAATTGGCTGAAGAATTCCCATGGCTCTCAATTGAGCTCCTCCAACCTAATACAACTGCTCTACTGCAGCCTGTGGACTGGTGGGTTATAACTAACTTTAAGATGCTATACATCAAGGAACTGTTCCTAAAGTGCTTCCAAATGGTCTCAGATAGATTTAACCCTTAAAGAGTTCTGGAAGGAACATAACAACATCCTTTCCTGTGTGGGGTTACAGTAATTGAGAAATCCTGGGCCAATGTCTCTCTAAGGACACTGAGAGCTTCCTGGAAGAAAGTGTAGCCTAAAATTATACAGAAGAGACTTTGAAGGTTGTGTAAAGAAGCCTGAGTCTTCAGTTGACCCTGTGGTTGATGACACTGTCACTCTAGCAGAGTCCATAAACTTGCAGGTAGACAGTGGTGATATTGAGGAACTGTTGGAAGAACACTCAGAGGAATGTCTACAGACTTCAGCAACTTCTAGCTGAGCAACAGAGAATGGCAGCTGAGGAACTTTCTGAAGAGGAAGGTGAGTATCAACAATCAGTGCAACGAAGTTCTTCTTCTGAAATAAAGGAAATCCTGAAAAAAATGGACAGAGCTACAAACATTTGTGGAGAAGACCCACCCAGACAGAGAAAAAAAAACCAATTGTTGTATTCACTTGCTTCATGATAATGTCATGTCATACTACAGAACAGTGTTAAAAGACAGAAACAACTTTAGACCAGTTTTAGTTCTGAAAAGGTTGAAACCTAGTGAGCCAGAGGCAGGTCCTAGTGGGCTACAGACTCTCTCAAGGACAGCAAAGACACCAGAGAGCCAGATTCCTGAAGTTTTTATGGAAGAGGACTCTCCTTTCAAATAACCACCTTCCATTTCATCCTCCCTTCCTTCAAGTCAAAGATGTTAACTTGAATGGTGAACACAGTATGAAACTGTTTCTGGTAAACTAAGCACATATGCTAACTTTTTGGTGAATACACTAGGAAAATTATTGGTGTTTCTAGTAAATTATGCACATTAAACAGCTCTTTTTTATCATGAAAATGTTAACTGAGGAGTGCTTTGGGAGTTTCAGAACACATTATGGGTATTTCCATTATTTCTTATGGGAAAAATAGTCTTGACTTACAACCAAGTTGAGTTACAACCAGCCCCTGCAAACGAATTGAGCTTGTAAGTGAAGAGTCCACTGTATCAATACTGAATAATCACACAACCTTACGGAAAGCCTTACAGAAAAATGACACATATGCCAGGCATAGTGGTACACGCTTGTAATCCCAGAACTTGGGAGACTGAGGCAGGAGGATCACTGTGCGTTCAAGGCCAGCCTGGGCTACATAGTGAGTTCAAGTCCAGCCTGAACTATATAGCAAGACCCTGCCTAAAACAAAACAAAACAAAACAAAACAAAACAAATTTTAAAAACCCAGACAAGTAACACTAATCCAGAGTTCTTGGTATGCCATGATATGGGAATAGCTGAAACTCAAACAAGATTTTAAAATGAGCTGTGGTGGTGCATGCCTGAAATCCCAGTGCTCAGGAGGCTTAGGCAAGAAGAGGGGTTGTGAGTTTGAAGACAACATGAACTACGTAGGAGGCTGTCTCAGAAACAAAACAACAACAACAAAAATGAAACCACAACGTTTAACAAAGGAACCAGCTTAGGTATCCATCAACAGACAAATGAACAAAGAAAATGTGGAATATCCATATACAATGGAGTATTATTAACCCATAAGCAAGAACAACATCATGTCATTTGTAGAAAAATGGAACTGGAAACCACCATGTTAGGTGAAATAAGCCAGATTCAGAAAGACAGCTATCATATGTTTTCCTTCACATGTTGAATCTAAGAAATAAACAACAAAAGATGGCAGGAAAGCAGATGGGAGACAATTATATTAGACAAGAGGAAGGAAATAAAGAGGGGGGTAGTGGGGGATGGGTATGATCAAAATACATTATACACACACCTGAAAATACCCCACTGAACTCCAATGTTTTATAAATTTTTTTTTTCTGGTACCGGGAATCGAACTCACAACCCTGTGCTTGCCACGCAGGTGCTGTGCCGCTGAGCTAAATCCCCAGCCCCCTATTTTATAAAATTAAAAGTCACTAATAAAATACATTTTAAGAAGACAAAAATTTTTGGTTTTTTTTGTCTTTTTGAGACAGGGTCTTGCTATGCAGTTCAGGCTGACCTTGAGCTCACTTTGTAGCCCAAGCTGGCCTCGAGCTCCCAATGATCCTCCTGCCCCAGCCTCCTGAGTGCTGGGATTACAGGCATGCGCCACCATGCCCAGCAAGAAAAAAGATTTTAATAGAAAAGAAAGTACAACATAATTGGAGATTACTGAGGGGAAACCCACTCAAACCCTATATCCTCAATTAAATTCCTTCATTTATCATACCAATTAAACAAAACCATGGGTTTATTTAACTGGGACGACAAGAATTTAATTT
This sequence comes from Chinchilla lanigera, assembly GCF_000276665.1. Lineage (NCBI taxonomy): Eukaryota > Metazoa > Chordata > Mammalia > Rodentia > Chinchillidae > Chinchilla > Chinchilla lanigera. Next base: position 5,638,150 of record NW_004955507.1, on the reverse strand, counting down.
AATTTCTTGTAATTCTGGAAGATAATTCTGGGATTAACTATCTCCCATTTATCCTAAGGGTCCATTCAGCTTTCCCAGAAGTTATTTTTTTCACCTATAAGAACTTTTTTCTCAGCTGGGGATATAGCTCAGTGGCGTAAGAGCCTATCTGGCAAGTACAAGGTTGTGAGTTCGATCCCCGGTACCGCAAAAAAAAACAACAAAAAACTACTTTAATTTTGTATGTATGTATATACAGGATAGTTAACATAGTTGTTCTACTGTCTACTGTTTCTTTGCTGAAAAAAACTGTCAATGAGTCCTTAATTGATCAATATTGCATGTCTCTGTTTTCATGAGAAACCACTCTGAAGATATCAATATGTAATACAACAAGCATTGTTAATTTCCTACCACTTTGTTTGTAACTCTGTATTGTGTGTACTGTTCTTTTGCTATTTTGTGAAAGGTTGTCTGTCTGTTGTTTTCCTCCTTTTATTTTTAAAATAAAAAAAAAGAAGAACTTTTTTCTCCTTCTTCTTCACTTATTAGTATGTTATAAGTAATAGGTCCGAAATTCTAACCATCCTTTTGAGGAATATTTCTTCATGAACTTCCTTATGTATATAAGAATGTATATACTTACACAGGCAATCAATCTTTTTTCTCCTGCTAGTGTATCTTTGTCAGCTAATTAGCAGGCTCTTAAGAGTTAAATATAAGAAGGTGGTAAACCTTCCTAAGGTGGAAAATCAGTTTCATAAAGTCAAGGATTATAGCCAACAGATTATGCAACAAAATTTCAAGTAACAAATACAATGAAGAAAAAATAAAGCAAGGTAATGAAATAAAGAGTAAAAGAGAAGGATCCATTTCATAAGTATTAGAAAAACTATGCAGAACAAGGATGTTTCATATTGTCAAATATGCTGAAGGAAAACATCCATAAAAAGTAACATACTAGGAGTTAATTTCTTTCCAGTGTACCCTACAGTACCTTTTATAATTATACTCTATTAAAAAGTTGTGCACTACTTTGTGAGGGCAGTGACAATACACACACACACACACACACACCCTTTGATCACCACAGTACAAATACTCCATACTAATATATACTTAATAAATATTTGCAAAACTCAGTAAATTCCACAGTAGCAAAATGGTATCAGATCATTAGATGAAATTTCTTAAACTTGTTTTCATGGCTATAGAAAAGTGAAAATAATCAAATGTCAGTACAATGATAAATAATATTACTATATCAAGAAGTAATAGTATAGCTGACTCTTGGAAGGGGTCAATAAATCCACCAACAGATGAACAGATAAAGAGCACACAGTATTTACACACAACAAAGCATACTCTGCTATTAGAAGTGTAAACTTATGTCATTTGTAGACCATGTTAAGTGAAAGAAACCAGACACAGAAGTTTAATATCACATGGTTCCTCTTATATAAGAAACCCAAATTATACATAAAGAGCAAAATAACAGGTCATAGGGAGTAGAGAGAGAGATTTTTCTCAAACGGGATAGGGATCCAGAGATGGAGGAAAGGGGAAGGAAGGGAGGGAAAAGGGATGAAGAAAGGAATGCAGATGTGTTATGCACATATACCACCTCCACATAAGGAATGAAAACATTATGTACTGCAAACATGGACTACTAACACTGAGCACTGTGCTAAGGCTCTTACATATTTTCATCTCTCTCAATCCTCAGAGAATCCTAAGAAGGAAAAATTAATTCTATTTCACACATAAGAAAAAAACACAGGCTTAAAAATCAGTAACCTACTCAATATCACATAGCAAATAAATGTCAAACTTGAGTTTCAAACACAGAACTCTTTCATCACAAGGCCTGTACTCACTAACTTAGAATGCCTCTGGAATGGTGTCAGTAAACATAGACATGCTCCAACCACAAAGCCATCTCTGACTGCTCTACAAATGATGCTAGCTCATCAGGAGAACTCAGACAAGCGTAAAATGTATTTGCTCCTATACTGAAAAATGAGGAAAAATGAATGAAGAATGTAATTTTAATTTTGGAATTTATCTGCAAATGATTTTTCTCAGAAATTTTATATGGGATCGCCTGAGTATATATAAGCTGACAATGAAAAAAAAAAATGATGTGAAGTTAGGCAATGCTGATGGCAGAGAAATATAAAATTTGCTGTGCTTATCCAAATTACATCAAATCATGAGGCAGTGTTTATAATTTCATTTGAAGAGCCTTGTTTACTGAAAACACTCACGTGATAGAAATATTATATAAATATATCACCACTTGTTTGCTTTTTCCTTTAGTAATATTTAGTTTTACAACCTAGCTGAACAACATAAAGGAGTGTAACCACAACAGTCTTAGGAAGAAAAAAAATTGCTTATACCTGATCTATGAGTCGCTTTATTAGAGGTAGTCCTTCTAATGCTGAACTGTCACATCCACTGGTCAATACTCGTTCAAATCCCAAGGTTAAGAGGGTCTCTAGAGCTGCCATTGGATCATGAACCATGTCAAAAGCTGAAATAAATTTTAAACAAATGTGCAAAAATGCAGTGTTATGTAGTTTACATATACCGGTATACTGAAGCCAGATTATATTGGCCTATAAACACCAATTGTAAAATAGTCAGGAATTTTGCAAGTCAGATTGTTAAAATACTGACATCTTGAAATTAATCAAGGTGGAGTACACAGACCACAGAAATCAGAAAATACTACAAATCAGAGCTCTTTTTTTTCCAAGTGCCAGTTTATCAGCACACCACAACCCAAATACCATTAGTACATGCCTGATCATTTTATTAGTATACACTTTTTTATTTTTGAGAGAGGGTCTTGCTATGTACTTCAGGCTGCTTTTGAACTTACTATGTAGTTCATACTGCCCGTGAACGCATAATGATACACCTGTCTCAGTTTCCAGAGTAATGGGATCACAGGTGTGCACCACCACACCCAGCTTGGTACAAATTTTAACTGGTCTATTTACTTACAGGCACATAAAAAGTGAGAAGTTTCCAATTCTTCAGGAATTATAAAAGTTTCTTTTTAAAATAAACCTAAGATTTTATTTTAAAAATATTATTTAATACATGTGCACAAGGGGGCATTCAGATATGATAAAGTTGTTAAGAGCAATAGGTAAGTGACCAAATATGGGAAACTGCTCTAAGACTTCAGACAAACTAGATGATATAAAATGAAACATTATACTCGCTAGCTCTAGTAAAAACACTGGCTCACATTCTCATTATTAAGGTTTCATACTAATACAATTACCTGACACACTTAGCACCTATAAGTATAAGGACAGCTGTTTTCAAAAGACTGTATGAAGCTGCAATTCCATCCTACTTTCTAAGAAATTGCACTCCTCAGGAGAGAGAGGAAAGTGGTCTAGGAATCTCAAAACAGAAAAACTTTGGTTCTCAGCACTGCTACATGATACAGAAGTTCTCATTTATGTTAGGAGGTACTACTGGTTCTCTGAAACGGGCCCCCTCTTTTCACACCTTAGCATATGCAAGAGCAAAACTACTACAAAGGATTTTCCTTTTTCAGTAGCAGCACTTTCTCATTAGTGATTACACTATCATACTATCTAATTAAATGAATAGGAGCAAAAAGTATAGCATCAGGACAGTGCAAAATTTCTACAAAGTATGTAAATATTTGTGTTAAAGTTACTAGAGAAAAGGAAATGAGGGGGCTGGGGATTTAGCTCAGGGCAAAAGCGCCTTCCTGGCAAGCGCAAGGTCGTGAGTTTGGTTCCCGGTACCGGAGAAAAACCAAAACCAAAAAAAAAAAAAAAAAAGAAAAGGAAATGAATAGAAATCTGAAGTCATTTTCTAAGTTTACAAACAGAAAAAATTTATTTTATAGGCCTGATTTGCTTTTAAGTTATTTAGCACATAAAAGTTTTAAACTATGCATTTTCCAGGAAAATATTCAGTAATTTAAAATATTTTTCATGTTTAAAATTTTTTTCTTGCATGTGGCTAGCTAGCCTCCAGATGCTGACTTGAAACAACCTAACTTTTTAAAGTTATTGTTAGTTTATAAGAAGCACTGCTAACATCAAGTCAAAGAAAACATTTTTCTGGTCACGCCATTTCAAAAGAAACAAAGACAACAAATATTTTATCCCTAACTTCTATAATTGGACACAGATACTGATATGCTAGTCTAAAAAGGGAGAAAAGGGCATTTAAAAACTTTTTAAGCATATGATCAAGGAAAAAAATGAAAAACTTCGACTACCTTCTTTTCATGGGCAATACCAGTGCAAAAGTGACACTTGTTCCTCTACTTCAAGAATTAGCCAAAGAATCATACCACAGCAATATATGCACATACATGTTTATAGTGGCACAGTTTATAATAGCTAAATCTTACAAACAGCTCAAAAAAACATCAATCGATGAATGGTAAAGATGTTCTTTTAAAAAAAAAAAATCCAATGGAGTACTACTCTGCCGTAAAGAAGAATAAACTTGAGACATTTCTAGTTATTATCTAGAAATGCACCTTGAGACCATACTCTTAAGTGAAATAAATCAGACACACATGTCCAAATACCATATTATTTCTCTGTTATGAGAAACCAGAAGTATAAGTAAAGACCAAAATGTATAATAGATATTGGGAAATGGGAAGAAAATGTTCAAATGAGAAGGGGAATAAGGAAGAGGTGAGGGGGAAAAGAAAGAAGGATCAAGTAAAAAGAGAATAAAAGGAAAAAATGGAAACAAAGCTTTTGTAAATAAAGAAGGGAAGTGAGACTGAAGGGAAGGGCGGAGAATGCAGAAAAAAGCAGCAGCAAAGGTATATGATGTACAGGTACAAATTTCCTACGATGAAAGTTACACTATGTACACCTAAAGTGTACCAATAAAGTAAAAATAAAAAAAAAACAATTAGCCAAAGAAGTATGGGAATTGCAACCACCTGATTTGTGGACAGGAAGCATTTCCTTATACAATGTATACAAGTTATTAATCATGAAAAGTAATTTTGTATATCATAGCACACATCTGTTGACTGTTTAGCAATTATTTCTTGTTTCCCACTTCCTAAAAATGTCCAATTTTTCTTGAAATATCCAACCTCTTTTCCCACAGGAAGCTATCTGAAAAAATTGACCTGACTACCCCCTAGCTCCAGAGTAGCCCTGTGTGGCATAGGTCTAGCAATACATTTCACAGGCCACAGTACTTTATTCTTTTTAGGGGTGTAGATGAGCTAAGGTAATCAAATTAGAATGAATCTCAGGACAGTTACTTGGGATAGATTCATGCGATTGCAAGCAATATTTATTTACTTATTTATTTGCAAGCAATATTTAATCTATCCCTCTACCCTTATATTCCACCACCACTTTCAACAACTTTTCCTAACTGAACCTTCAAAATTTCTAGAAACCAAATGGCAACACTATAAACACTAAAGAACTGTTTTCCATAGGCCGAAGGTACCATCTCGTAACAACATTCAACAGAACTAAAATGGAAATAACTCACCTCGATGGAAAGTAACTGGCAAAGGACGGCAAAGAGCTATAAAAGGAAAATCATACGACAGGACTGAAAAAGAGGCAATCACTGAACAGACAAATGAAGAAGTACATCTCCCCCCAAAACATAAAATAAGTGCACATGTCAATAAGTAGATGAAAAACATCTTCAGAATCTTTGCCCATTAGAGAAATGCAAATCAAAACAACACTGAGATTCTACCACACTTCAGAAAGAATAGCTATGATCAAGAACTAAAAAAAAAAGCCAGTGAGGTTGGAGAAAAAAAAGAAACTTTGTAGAACAACCACTATAGAAATCAGTGTGGCAATTTCTCCAAAAAAAAAAAAACTAAAAATAGAAATTTCTTTTGACCCAGCAAAACTTTTTCCAGTTACCTTCCTGGAAGAGTTAAAGACATTATATTACAATGCTACATGCACACCCATGTTTACAGTAACACAACTCATAACAGTTAAATTATACCTAGAGGCCCATCAACAGATGAATGGGTTAAAAAAATGTGATCTAGATACACAAATAGAGTGCTACTCAGAAATAAAAGATAAATTTTCATTTGCAGAAAAATGGATATACATTAAGACCATAATGCTAAGTAAAATACATACCTATTACACAGGTTAAATACCTATTACATAGGTTCTATGAGAAACCCAAAGTATAAATAAGAACAAAATAAAAGACAGATGATAGGCCAGGCATGGTGTGCATGTCTGTAATCCCACACTCAGGAGGCTGAGGCAGGAGGATTGCTGCACACTTGAGGCCAGCATGGGCTACATAATGAGTTCGAGGCCAACATGAATTACAGAGCAGGACTCTATCTCAACAAAACAAAACAAAACAAAACACAGATGATAGGGAATGGGGAGGGAGATTCCACAGAGACAGGAATGGGATCTCGAAATGGAGGGAGGCAGGAGGATGGGGAAGAATTAAAAATGATTAAGATGTGATATGTGTATGTTACCCCAATTACCCTAGATGAATGTAATTATTATTATTTTTTGAGACAGGGTCTTGCTTTGTAGTTCAGGCTGGCTTTGAACTCACTATGTAGCCCAGGCTGGCTCCAAACTGCTGGTGATCCTCCTCCAAAGTGCCGGTGATCCTCCCAAGGGCTGGATTACAGATGTGTACCACTATGCCTGGCTGAATGTAATTATTACACATCACAAACATATATTAATAGAAAAAAAAAGTCATCATCGATTAGTTTATATGGAATTGTCCATGCTAGCTGAGACTTTATACTTTCTTCTTCTAAGAATGTGAACTAAAATAAAAACAGCAGCCTTACAAATTCAAGTCTTTCTACTAAACTCTGATTTATAGATAAAATATTGTCATCCATACCTTAAGAGATACCAGATAAAAACATCTGGTAACTATAAAGAGCACTGTGTCTACTACTTACCCCTCTGAGGATCTTAAGAAATACTTTAGTAATATAATAGTTTACTTCTGTCCTCTCCCCTTCTCTCCATACTCACTGATTGCAATAGCTTTTGAAAGTTTTTGGAGTAGTGGTTAAAGGAACCAAGGTCAGCATCACAAACCTGACTTCTCAGTCACACTTCCAGACACATCCTACTATGTGTGGGAAAACCTCTTAACTTTCCTCAGTTACTGTGCAGATCACCTAAATAACTAGTGCTTAAAACAGGATGTGTAAGTATCTGTAGGTATGATTGAAAAGTAAGTTTTGTGGTATTTTTCTGCACTGGGAGCATAAACGTAATTATCTCAGATGCAAATTCTTACCCACAAGAGACATGCACAGCTCTTTGTCAATATGTCCATCTTCAGTCAATGCCCCAAATACCAAACCATCTGCACCATAAAGCTTGGCAAGCTGAATGTCAGCCTTCATCACCTCAATTTCACGATCTGAATACAAAAAATCACCTCCACGCGGCCGAATCATCACGAAGACTGGGATCTGGATGCTCTGTTTCACTACTTGAAGAACGCCTGTAAGAACAGGAAGCAAACTAAAATTCAAATGTGAGCTAAAAGGTCCAGAAAGTGAATGAGATATTACATATACATTTGTTCTTGTTATTACTTTCAAAAGAAAAAGCTGACTGAGGAAACTAGAGGAAATGGATATAAAGAGAAGAAGGGCAGTAAGAAGAACAGTGCATATATTGATAGAAAGTAAGCAAGAAGGAAGTCAAGAATTAACAAGAGCAATTTAGGGGCTTGGGATTTAGCTCAGCAGCACAGCACCTGCCTGGCAAGTGTGAGGTCATGAGTTCGATTCCTGGAACCGGGGAAAAAAAAAAAAAAAGAGCAATTTAGAAACTGAAGATACTATACTATAGAAGCACTTGTCAGTTTCCCCAACAAAAATCCTTCTGACTCAGAACCTTTTACTGGTTAAGATAATTAAAAGTATATTAACTACTAGGCTCAGTGTCCTGTCAGTATATCCCCTAGGACTAAGTTTTTCCTTTATAATTGGTCATAGCTCTATTTAAAATCCACTACAAAGATGGTTAAATATTTCCAAAATTTATGTCCTCTTACTGGATAAGAAATTTAGCAAAACTTATTTTTGAACAAGATACTTGAAAAGTAGCAAAATTTTTCCTATTTGTGGTAGTAAGCAGTATTTGAACAGAAGTACCTGCATATGACAATGTGGTCACTCAGAAATACTCAACAATGTAAGAGGAAAAACTACATTCAAGTCCATCATAATTGAACTGTTTAAAACTGGGAATAAAGATAAAAATCTTAGAAGCACCCAAAGTAATATATAGAAAAAAACAAAGCTGTGGATGATAGATTTCTTATCAGAAACAACACAAGCAAGAAGACAGTGAAAAAACATCTTGAAAGAACTAAAAGAAAGAAGAAAAACTGTCAATCTAGAATTTTACAGCCAGCAAAAATATTTTTCAGAAATAAATGAGAAAGTTCTTACTGCAGAGCAGCTGAATCACTGTAATACAGCAGCTACATACCTTCCACCTTTCTGATGCTAGATGATCAAAATATGGTATTTCCAACCGTAAGCATTTTAAACTGATACATATTCATACCATTCTTAACCGTTACATTAGTACAGGACCCAAATGAGACTGCTAATCAGTTGTACCCTGGCTCTCTAAATTCCTAGAAGAAAATATGTGAAAAATAAGCACTTACCCATGCTAGGTGTGGTTCCTCCCTCTAATAAACCAGAACATAATTCAATCCGACCAGCACCTGTAATAAAAAATAGCACTACTCAGCACACACAAAAAACAAACTTCTTTAATAACACCTAAACAGCAGGAAGCAACACAAATGACATTAAAAGATTACTGGCAGAAATCATAGAAGAAAATTTCCCAAGGATGGAAACAGAACC
>NW_004955507.1:5626493-5629157 GCF_000276665.1 Chinchilla lanigera | reverse complement strand
ACATTAAAAGATTACTGGCAGAAATCATAGAAGAAAATTTCCCAAGGATGGAAACAGAACCCGACATACAGGTAAATGAAGCATTTAGAATGCCAAACAATCACAACCAAAATAAAACTACACCAAGACATTTAATAACACCTAAAACAAAATAAGGGAAGGGAGGGGACCTCTGCGGATATAGTTCAGTGTGAAGGCCCTGGGTTTAATCCCCAGTACTACTACAAAGAAGGAGAAGGAGAAGGAAGAGAAGAGGGTGAGCGGAGAAGAAAGGGAAGAAGGGGGAGGAGGAAGGGAAGAGAAGGGGGACAGGAGCAGCAGAAGCAGCAGCTATCTTAACTATATTTTGTAACCCAAATTTTCTTTCCTTCCTCTCTTCTTCCCTTCCTTTCCTCTTCCCTCCTTCTGTCCCTCCCTCCTTCCTTCCTTCCCTCCACTATGTAGCCCAGGCTGGCCTTGAACTTACTACAATCCTCCTGCCTCAGCCTCCCAAGTGCTGGGATTGCAGACATGTGCCACCATGCCTGGCTTCATGCTATGTTTCTGATAGTCAAATTTAAAAGTTAATTCAAGAAAAACTAGTTTTCTTAAAATTCTGTATTATAGGGTTCCTGCACACAAGGAAGTGACTTAGAATAAAGATGCTACCGATAGACTACAGTGAAATGTTGGCTCATCATTGGTAAGAAAACATTATCTTTTCCCCAACAGTCTGAATTATTTTAAGCCTTTAAAAATGCAGTTACTTTTGAGTAGTTAAATCAAGATAATCTGAAGAAACAGGGAATGCTGACAGCACGACTACTGAGGTTATGTAACAAGGTCTCAGGAGCCATTTTAAAGAAGCTCTCCTGGCCAAAGACAGAACACTGTCAGCATCAATAAGCAAAATATCTACATTGGATTAAAAATACATAAAATAGGTCTAAATCTAGGTTCATAATAATAAAAGAATTCACTGGAGAATACAGAAATTATTGCAAAAATTAGTAAGCAAGGGTAAAGAACATTAGTAAATTAGTAAAAATTAGTAAACAAGGGTCAAGACTCCAGAAATTCAACGCAAGTACAGAAAAGAGATAAATCATCCATAAAGGAAAGCCCATCAGAATCGCAGCAGACCTCTTAACACAAACTCTCAAGTCAAAAAGAGCTGGAAGTATTTCAAGCCCTAAAAGAAAACAAACTCCAGCACAGACTGATGTACCTTGAAAAACTACCTTTCAAAATTGATAAAGAAATATGATATTTCCATGACAAAGAGCACCTAAATTCATGCCAATCAAACCAACATTCCAAAATGTTCTGAAGGATATTCTAGAAAGAGATAACAAGGAATACAACTCCAATAACCCCAACAGAATTAATCCACCAGGCAAGGCAAATAACTAAACAAAGGAAGGAAAAAAAAAAAACACCAACAAGAAAGTAACACAACAAGGATAAGTCAATACCTAACAGTTATAACCATCAATGTAAATGGTCCAAATTCACCAATCAAAAGTAACAGACTGTCAGAACGGATCAAGAATCAAGATCCAACAATATGCTTCATGTATGCACATTTATTTCAAAAAGAAATTCATAGACTGAAAGTCAAAGGATGGAAAATAATACTCCATGCAACAAGAACCTGGAAAAAGCAGTGGTAGCTATTCTATTTGTAAAGTGAATTTCAAGGCAAGACTGATTAAGAGAGACTAAGCAGGTCACTACATCCTTGTAAAGAGAACAATCCAAGAGGAAGGGATAATAATCATAAATATATATGCACCAAATACCAGTGCATCCAACTATATAAAACAAATGTTGACAGACATAAGAAACTAAGTATGAATACAACCATAATGGGAGACCTCAATACCCCACTGTCACAAATAGATCAACTAGACAAAAAAAAAAAAAAAAAAAAAAAAAAAAAAATCAACCAAGAAATGTCAGAATTGAACCAAACTTTTCAACAAATGAACTTAGTGGATGCCTACAGAGTGTTCCACCCCACAACTGAATACATTCTCTTCAGCAGTCCATGGGACTTTCTCCAAGAGACCATACACTAGCTCATAGAACAAGCTTAAGTAAATGTGAAAGAACTGAAATTATCCCATGCATATTATCAGATCATAGTACAACAAAATTAGAAATCAATGGCAAAATAAACCAGAAAAACTTCATAAACATATTGAAATGAAATAACACCAATGGGCCACAGATGAAATTAAAGGAGAAATTAGAAGTTTCTAGTTAAATGCCAACGTAATATATTAGAACTTATAGGATGTAATGAAAGCAGTCATAAAAAGGAAATTTTTAGCAGTGAAGTCCTATATCAGAAAAACAGAGCAAACTTAAATAAATAACCTAAGGTTGAACCTCGAAGCTCTAGAAAAAGAAGAGCAAGCTAATCCCAAAGCACATTTGAGGGTCAAAATTATAAAGATCTGAGCAGAAATTAATGCAATTGAGACTAAGAAAACAATAAAAGGATCAATGAATTGCAGAGTTGGTTCTTTGAAAGATTAAATAAAATTTAAAAACCCCTGGCCAAACCTATCAAAAAAAGTAAGGACTCAAATTCACGTAATTAGAAATGAAAAGGGGGGCTGGGAATTTAGCTCAACGGCAAAGCGCCTGCCTGGCAAGCGCAAGGTCGTGAGTTCGGTT
>NW_004955507.1:5622412-5626393 GCF_000276665.1 Chinchilla lanigera | reverse complement strand
AAATCTTGCAGAAATCCAGAAGATCAATACCTACTTCAAGAACCTGTATTTTAATAAGATGGAAAACACAGGAGAAATGGGCAGATTCTTAGAAACACATGAATTACCAAAGATGAATCAAGATATAAAAATCCTAAATAAACCAACATCAGGCAATGAAATTGAAAATATAATTAAAAACCTACCAACAAAGAAAAGCCCAAGCCATGATGAATTCACTGTTGAATTCTACAAGACATTTAGAGAACACCTAATGTCATGATTTCTCACTCTTCGATGAAACTGAGAGGGAAGCAATACACCTAAACTAATTCCTGGAAACAAGTATTACCCTGATACCAAAACCAGGGAAGGATCAAAAAAAAAAAGAGAGCCACGGGCTGGGAAAATAGTTCAGTGGCACAGCACCAGCCTGGTAAGCACAAGGTCCTGAGTTCAATTCCTGGTACCTAAAACAAAACATAAAAAACAGGGCTACAGGCCAATCTCCCTAATGAACATAGAGGCAAAAATCCTCAATAAAATACTGGCAAATAATGCAGCAAATCATCAAGAAGACTATACACCATGACTGAGTAGGATTTACCCAAACAGTTCAGGGATAGTTCAACATATGCAAATCAATAAATGTAATATAACATATTAACAGAGCCAAGGACAAAAACCATATGATCATCTAATAGATGTAGAAAAGTATTTGACAAAGTCCAACATCCACTCATAACAAAAAACAAAAAAAAACAAAACAAAACAAAAAAAAAACCCTACAGACAATTGGAATAGATGGTCTTCATCTCAATTGGATAAAAGCCATCTATGACAGACCAACAGCCAACATCACAGTAAATGGTCAAAAACTGAAGGCTTTCATTTTGAAATCAGGAACAAGACAAGGATGTCCACTATCAACACTACTGTTCAATATAGTTCTGGAAACATTAGCCAGAACAATTAGACAAGAGAAAAAAATAAAAGGAATAAGGCTAGGAAAGGAATAAACTAAATTAAAATCTTTTGTGGATGACATGATACTCTACACAGAACATCCTAATAACTCCACCAAAAGACATCTAGCTTTAATAACCAAAATCTGTAGCATAGAAGGATACAAAGTCAGCACTCAAAAATCAATAGCATTCCTATACACAAATAACAAACTCACTGAGAAAGCAATTATGAAACATCTTTTACAATAGTATCCAAAAAAGCCGAAATACTTAGAAATCTCATCCAAAAAACTAAAATACATTGAAATCAATCTAACAAAGGAAGTAAAAGACATCTGCATTGAAAACTATACCACTCTGAAAAAGGAGATTGGAGAGGGTATCAGAAAATGGAAAGAGGCTGGGTATGGAGGTGCACACCTATCATCTTAGCACTTGGGAAATTGAGGTTTGTTGTAAACTGGAGGACAGCCTGGCCTACACTGTGAATTCAAGGTTAGCCTAAATTACAGAACAAAAGGGAAAAACTTAAAAAAAAAAAAAGATGGCAGTATTACTCTTGGGTAGGAAGAACCAACATACTGAAAATGGCCATACTTCCAAAATTGTTACTCTGATTTAATTCAATCCCAATAAAATTACCAATAGCATATCTTGCCAAATTAAGAGAAAATAATCCTAAAATTCATTTGGAATCAGAAGGGACCGAGAATAGCAAAGCAATTCTGGGCAACAAAAGCAAGGCAGGGCACATCACAACTCCTAACTTGAAACTATACTACAAAATTACAGTGATAAAAACAGCATGGTACTGGCAAAAAAAAAAAAAAGAGAGAAAAAACAGACCTGAGGATCAATGGAACAGATTAGAAGATGCAGAAACAACTTCTAACACATTCAACCACCTTACATTTGACAAAAGAGCCAAACACTTTCACTGGAAGAAAGACAGCTTCTTTAATAAATGGTGCTGGAAAAACTGGCTTTCCAAATGCCAAAGATTAAAACTAGACTCATCTCTTTCACCATGCACTGAACTAAAACAGAAATGGATCAAAAGATCTAAATAGTAAAACAGAAACACTAAATCTGTTGGAAGACAGAATAGGCAGAACTCGTCAAGTCACTGGTATAGGCAAAGACTTTATGAACAAAACACCAATGGCATAGGAACTACCACAAAGAATCACCTGGATCTCATCTTATTAAGAGCTTTTTGCACAGCAAAAGAAACCACCAACAGAGTGAAGAAACAACCCAGAGTGGGAAAAAAAATTGCCAGCTGTTCCTCAGACAAAGAACTAACATCTAGAATATATAAAGGACTCAAAAAAATTCAGACTGCCCCCCCCCAAATTTAAAGACTCAATCCAAAAATGGTCATCTCAAATGAATAGACACTTCTCAGATATAGTAGAAAGGGCAAATAAATACATGAAAAAATATTCAGCATCACTGCTTACTCAAGAGATGCAAATTAAAACAACACTGAGATTCTATCTCACTCTAGAAAGAATGGCTATTACCAAGAAATCAACCAATATTTAATGCTGGTGGGGCTGTGGGGAAAAAAGGACCCTTCTCCACTGTTGGTGAGAGTGTAGACTGGTGCAATCAGTGCAGGTTCCTCAAAAAAACTAAAACTAGAGATATCATTGAACCTAGCTTTTCCCTTTCTTGGTTACTTTCCTGAAAGAATTAAAAGCATCATACCACACCAATACATGCACACTCACGTTTACAGCAGCAGTTTGTTTAACAGCTAAGTCTTGTAAACAGCCCAGATGCCCATCAACAGATGAATGGATAAAAAAGATGTGCTTTTATACACACACACACACACACACACACACACAAATGGAGTACTATTCTGCCATAAAGAATAAGCTTGAGACATTTCTAGTTATTACCTAGAAATGCTTCTTGAGACCATACTATTAAGTGAAATAAATCAGATACACATGTTCAAATACCACATTGTTTCTCTGATATGAGAAACTGAAAGTATAAATAAAGACCAAAATGTATAATAGACATTGGGAAATGGGAAGAAAATGTTCAAATGAGAAGGGGAACAAGAGAGGAGTAAGGTGGAAAGAAGGGACAAGAAAAAAAAGAAGGGGGGGAAATGGAAACAAAGCTTTTATAAATAAAGAAGGGAAGAGAGGTTGGAGGGAAAGGAGAATGAGAAAAAAAGCAGCAAGATATTATGATGTACAGGTACAAATTTCCTATGATGAATCTTATCATTATGTATACCTAAAATGTACCAATTTTAAAAAAAGCCAAAAGGGGCCCAGGAGCATGGGGAGCCATTGGCGGGGAGCGCCGCTCTTCGGGCTGGTTCACTCCCTGCCTCGTAGGCGCCCAGAAGGAGGGCCCCCAGCACAAGGGGAGCCATGTGGCGGCAAGTGCTATTGCACGCCGGCCTGAGGGCCAGCTGCCGCTGCTCAATTGAGAACAAGCATGGCACAGAGAAACAGTGACACAACTGGCCCACCATGCACCGGCAGCAGATGCCCACCCACGGATGTGTATGAATCATTTAAACAAGGAGAAACCCCTGGGAATACATGCCATGCAACGGGTCACTCTTGCTCCTGCCATTGAGAACCAGAAAGATCCAGAGTCAGTGGAGAAGCAGATGCTGAACAAGGACCTGGAGAACATGAGAATGCAGACTAAGCCCACGGAGTCAGAGGTCCTGTGGACTGGGGTCATGAGTGCCACTCGGAAGCTGTAAACCAGGAGGACCTTGCACAATACCTGTGGAGACTCCCTGGAAGCCATTCTTCCCCTGACAGTACAGGCTGTGGTGGAGCTCCGGAGAAGTCTGCAGCAGGATTCCTGCTGCCTGTGCTGACAGTTGGGGAGAGGGCACTAACTGGTTGTGGGGTCCTGACGCAATGGAAGGCTGGAGAGAAAACGCTACAAAAAAATGGCTTTCACCCCAGATGGCTTGCTTGATTTTTGACAACGTTTAGGCTGTAACTACTTGTTAGATCCTTCTTGCATATCTCTGTCTTCCTGAGAA
>NW_004955507.1:5588515-5621577 GCF_000276665.1 Chinchilla lanigera | reverse complement strand
TTTTTTTTTTTGTTTTTCTCCAGTACCGGGAACCGAACTCACGACCTTGCGCTTGCCAGGCAGGCGCTTTTGCCGCTGAGCTAAATCACCAGCCCCTTTAATTTCTTTTGAATTGAGGAGGGAGCTTTGAACCCAAGGATTTATGCATGGTAGGCAAGAGTATTACCACTGAGCTACACCCCCAAACTCCTATAAAACCAATTCAAACTAATATTTAGAATTTTTAACATTTTTGCTATGATCAATAACAATCTAGTAGGCTGGGTATGGTGGCACATGCCTATAATCCCAGCATTTGGGAGGCTGAGATAGGAGGATTACTGTCTAACCAAGGCCAGCCTGGACTACAAAGTGAGTTCAAGGCCAGCCTGAACTGCACAGTGAAATCCTGTCTCAAAAAAAAAAAAAGAAGTCTAGTTAATGAGCAAGTATGATTGTGAACATGATTTAAACGTGACCTGCTGGGGAGAAGAGATTGGACCATGATTTTCCAGTAGGTGTTTAGTTGGTTATTTTTGAAAGGATTATTAGGATCCTCAGAGATCATGAGGACTTCTGAAGTCAGCTCACAGGAATCATTTTTAGACCTTTTAAAGGTTGCCAACTGTCCCTCATGCTCTAATTTCTCTTACCTCCTCTTTCTGCATTCACAGCTGACTCCACTGAATCCACACAGACTTCCATGAGGAATCCATCTGTGGCTCCTAAAATATATGGAGAACAACAGAAATGCACAAAGGTACTATCTATTCCGATCAATCGCTCACAAATATAAACATTTTACTACCAAAATCTAAATGTCAAACCATAGGGAGTAGGTAAGTACCCTAGGCACCATGAATGCAGTAAAATATCACATTAACTATTAAACTGATGTACCATAACTGTGAAACAGGTACACAGACCTATGTGCAAATCATACTGAACAAAATAGACAATGAACATCAAATCAGTCTTCCTTAAATACCGACCTCATCATCACATCCTAGCTCAGATTCCTACAATGCTTCTCGACCCCTGCATGACGTTTAAATGTCTTTATAAGGAATATGTGCTTAAAAGCAAGAATGAGGTCATATCCCGGTCCCATCACTTACTGTGTGATTCTAGACAAGTTTCTTGAGTTTTCTATGTAAGTCGGCAGGTCTTGCTACCTACCTGAGAGTAGTAAAGCGTAAATGACCTAGTTCATGTACAAGGCATAGTGCCCACTAAGAATTTAAATAGTGTCATTAGTAAACCACATATTATTTCCTCCTTATGTCTCCGGTTCTATCTAATCTTCATCCTCACAATTACTTATGCTATCCCAACCCATAAAATCCTTACAGGTTCATCTTTAATGCTAAAATTTTCCAACTGTCAAGCTACATTTCCCTTTTTTTTTTCCTCTCAAAGTAGGAAATTCTTTCTCCCTCTTTTGAACACATTTAACTCTTTATGAGTTATATATTCCTCCTTAGAACACTATTTACTTTCTACCTCTTATTTATGAAGTGTCAGATCACTCTTACCTGACTTAAAGTTCCTAAGGTCTTTATGTGAGAAATCTTTATTAGCCAAAGCAAGCACAGTAGTCACTTAAACATTTACTAAAAGCTGAGTAATTGCAAATTCATATATTGATACTAAAAATGATATAGTTTCAAATGTTTCCTGTAAGTTAAAGATATAATTTATTTTTAATTAAAAATATTGTGTACTTCATGCAGTGATGTGTGGAAGAGTGTTCACCACAGAGTGGTAACTGTGAGCAGATTTGGAATTATTTTTACTTTCTTCTTTGGTTCCATTGCTTGAATTTTTCTACCCAATATGCTAGTTGTGTGTTTACTGTAATTTTGTGGTACTGGGTATGGAACTAAGGGCCTTGCACTGCGCGATATTACCAGCCCTTTAAAAATATCTTCTATTAGTACACGTTTCACTACATTCATTGTGGGAAACTGGTATGCATACATAACACATCTCAATTCTGTTTTCTCTTTCCCTCTGCCCAGGCCTCTTTTGCCAGCAGTCACTCATTTATCTTCTAATTCTTTATAAATTATCATACACACAGACCAACAGCCAGACTAACAGGCCAAAAAAACCCATATAAAACACATAAAAGAGAATTATTATTATGTACTCTTTTAACATTGTCCATGCTGGATTACAGTAACTTTTTTCCTATTACTTATCTTTTATTTTGCACTTTATTTATATATAGTGTCTAAGAGAAACATCCACTATTTAAGCTTATGCACCTGATTTTATTTCACTTAACATTATGGTCTCAAGGTGCATGCATTTTCCTATAAATGACTCCAATTTATCATTCTTTAGAGTAGAGTAGTACTCCACTGTGTATAAATAGCACATTTTATTGACACAATCATCTGTTGGTGGATATATAGGCTATGATTATGAATTATGCTGATATAAACATGAGTATGCGTATGTCACTGTGTTTGATGTCTTTAACTTTTCATTATAGACCTTTTTAATGTATTTTTTGAGACAGGATCTAGCTCAGTTGCCCAGGGTGGCCTTGAACTTGCAATTCTTTTGCATCAGCCTCCCACGTAAATGGTATTACACGCACGCGTCACTGTGCCAGGCTCTAATATTGCTTTTATAATGAAAAATTAAACCACCTTTTTGAAAAACAATCATTAGCTAATATCTAACTGCAACTGTTCTTTTTAAAGAAGACTATCAGTGCCAATCTGAAAAACTTGTTAATCTATGTTCTTCACCAACAATACTGCATTAACTCCAAGAGCCTCCAGATAGCTGCTACCCCCCCCCCCCATCAATGCAACTGGACAGTGCTGCAGGGTTATCACTAACCTCACAGAAGGGAACCTGGCTAGCAGAAGATGAGATGTACACAAAACACAGTATGACAGCAGGCAGAGTAAGCAGCTATTCTGAGAAAGTTATTTACAGAGATGAAAGATGAGGACATTTGCTTGAAGCAATAGTGTTTAAAGTGATGAAGCTCAGATAACTGTGGGGACCTCTGAAGACCCTTTCAGTATGTGGGGTGAAAACCATTTTCATACCAATATAAGACTCTGCCTTTCCACTTTCACTCACAAATGGACGTTTGAAGAGGCTGCTAGACTAGACTGAATTTAAGAAGGTAGGTGTGAGAATCCAGCTGTTTTCCATGAAGTCAAGAGATTTGCAAAACTAAGTAACACTGCCACTTTGCTTTCTTCTTTTGTTTAGGAATATTTACTCTTCATGAAAGTTATTTATGTTAACATGGGTTTCTTACGGTTATTTTCTATTTAATGATTTTGTTTTAATTTCTAGTATGATCAAAATGTATAGCTATCAGTCACAAAGATTCTTTGAGGTTCTCGGTGATTTTCAGGACAAGAGTACTGAGCACAAGAAATGTGCGAGCCGCTGGTGCAGAGGAACCAAGAGCTGACGAAGCAGGAGAGGGACTCGCTGTCTCCCGCCTGCCACGTCCGCCCGGCGCAGAAGGACTCGCAGCGTGGGGCAGCCGCGGCCACGGCGCAGCGGGGCGGCTCTCGCCCGCACCCCGCCCTCCGCACTGCTCCCGGCGTCCGCGCGGCCCCGGCGACGTGGGGACGCCGGGCTCAGAGAACTTGAACAAGTCGGTCGAGGTCGCAAGACCGCGCGTGTGGCGCCGGGACTCGGACCCACTCGGGCAGCTCCGTGGCCAACTCGCGCTTCCCACGCTTTTCAAGCCGCCGGGGCAGAGGCGCGGCGCGGAGGAAACTTCCCGGGAAACTGACCGGCCACGGCCCGCGCCTGACCGCCCTACCCCGCCTCTTCCGCACCGGCCGTCCCCGCCTGTGTCCGCGCCGCTTTCCGCTCCAAGGAGGACCCCTGCCTCTTCATGCTCCGCGCGTTCCTCCCCTGTACGCCTTCGCTTTCCACTCGCAGTAGGGGCGGCCGTGCGCGCAGCCGCAGAAGCGCGTCCCCGACGCCCGCGCCCCCGCAGACCCTGCGGAAGCGTGGTCACTGGCGCATGCGCAGTCGCGAGGCTCCGCAGGCGCGCCCCGCCTGACCCGGAAGTGCTGCTGCTTTGGGGCGCCGAGAAAGGATACCCTAGAGCGCTGAGGCGTATTTGGGCGGCAGTTCGTTGTTGTCGGTATGCAGCGGTTGCTCCTTCCACCTGTGAAGGCCTTGATGTGGAGCCGGTGCGTTCCTAGGGTGGCTCCCAGAGCACAGGTACTGCACCGCCACGGACGCCGATCACCGAGGGGATGGGACCAAAAGGCCAGGATAAAGATCGAGGAGAGCCCCACGTCACGTTGCTTTAGCTCCTTACGTTTCCCAACGCGTTTCCTTGTGTCCAGAGACCCTTACGTTCAGATTCAGTGCACTTGTTGCTAGCTTTGTGCTGTTGGCCATATTATTTAGCCTTTCTGTGCCTCAGTTTCCTTATCTGTAAAATGGGGATAATACCTACTTAATAAGGTTGTTACGAGAAATAACATACATCAAAACTTTAGTGCAAGGCAGAAGTTCAGTAATTTTTAACTATATGTTTGAGTTTTGCTAAATGCCCCTAGGTAATCAGGAACTATTCTACAAACCCATTGTACAGAAGAAGAAATTGAGGCCGGCCGTAGTGGTGCACACCTGTCACCCCAGCACTCGGAAGGCAGGATGAGTGCCAGGAGTTCCAGGCCAGCCTGAACTGCACACATTGCGAGACCCTGTCTCAAAACAAAAAGAAAAAAAAAAAAAAAAAAACTAGGCTTCATTTAAGTTGCCTGTCTAGTTACTCAGTTAAGTAGACACAGGAAACTAAACATAGATGTTTTACAGATAGAGGGATGAGGGATGTAGTCGCTTAACAATTGTTGGGAAATTATTGTGTGTTAGGAACTGGGAAGAGAAAGATAAGTAACTACCGTGCTTCCTCCTTGGAGGAAGTTACAGTTCATTTGTTAATTGTTTAGTAAGGCTTTGTTATGTAAGGGCACTGCCTTAGAAACAAAGGTAGTAGAGTTAAGACTGATCAGACACCGCCATCCAGGGCTTGCAGATTAGTGAAAGCGGCAGATCAGTGTTTTGAGAACTCTGCTAGCGGTTGTGCTGTGTTCTGTGACTGACCTATTGGAGACTTCGGAGACTTTGGGAACACCTCCTGGAGGAGGTGACATATAAGTTGAGATCTGTAGTTAAGTCTTACTGGTCAGAGAACAAGAAGCGTTCCAGAGAGGAATTATGCTTAAAAGCCCCAGAGAAGAAAGGAAATAATCTGTTTCTAGGTGTAGACAGTTCTAGGGGAAGTGTGCAGAGAAGAGAAAATCGATGTAGTGTGTGGTCAGGTTGGCTTGAGGCAGGACGTGCAGCAGGAAAACCACTGTGGAAGGTTTGGAAAGTAGTCCAGATAGCAGTGACGATTTCTCCCAGCAGAAGCAGAGATGCAGCCGCTGGGTGTGGGTAAGCCTTTCCCTATTTCTTCAGTTATAATTGTCTGTTTTGACCCTTAGTGTGGTTGCAGCTATGGCATCAGGCGCCCTCTGAGGCCAGGGCAATACAGCACCATCACCGAAGTGGCTTTGCAGTCTGGAAAGGGTACAGTGTCCCTTCCCTCAAAGGCTGCTGAGCGGGTAGTGGGCCGATGGCTCCTGGTCTGCAGTGGAACAGTGGCTGGAGCAGTTGTTCTTGGTGGCGTAACTAGGTGAGTAATTTGCGTGTAGCGAGTCAGGTATTCGGGTTGTCATTAGACACACAGGATGCTTGAGAGGAAAGAGACCTTCGGGATCATCTGGTGCAGCTCTGTCATTTTACAGATGGAGAAACTGAGGCTTTAAAGAGACACTGTATCTGATGGCCTTCCCTGCCATAGAACAGGTTAGTGTGTTATTCATAGGAGCCTGTTACAGACTGGTTTAAGTCGTAACTAGCAGCTTTGGCTTGTTTGTGTATGTCTTCAGTGGATTCCTGTTCTCAATGCAGTTTCTTCCTCCAATCTCAACTGTATTTGATCGTTTTTCAGGGTTCTTGAATTAATCCCAGTACTTCACAGTTCCATATATCACAGTTGCTTCATATGTCATAAATTTTCCTTAACTGTAAACAGACTTTATAGATTTACTGTTGGTGACACCCAAGACATTGTCCTACAGCGACCCACAGCCTTGATTTTGCTGATTGCACTGTTGACTGAACATGTCCCGCTCTGCCCTATGTGTCCTGTAAATGGGTAATTCCTGATCAGATTCAGATGAAGGATAAAGGAGCAAAACTCTTAATAGGTGATTAG
Source organism: Chinchilla lanigera (assembly GCF_000276665.1). Lineage (NCBI taxonomy): Eukaryota > Metazoa > Chordata > Mammalia > Rodentia > Chinchillidae > Chinchilla > Chinchilla lanigera. The sequence continues at coordinate 5,615,330 of NW_004955507.1, read as the reverse complement.
AACATTCACAAATAGCTGGTGTCTCTTAAGAGATTTCAACAACCATTGATTACGATTGCCTAGAGCCAGTATTTCATTAGAGTTACAAAATTAGGATATTTATTAGCTCAGTTTAAAGAGAAACTTTCTCTCATCAGCAATTTGGTTGTCCCAAGATAATTTTCTTATAGAAAAGGCAAAGGAAATATTTGACCCTTTCCCTTTATTTACCAATTTTCAAAATAAGCCAGGCCTGGTGCACATGCCTGTAATCCCAGCACTCAGGAGGCTGAGGCAGGAGGATTACCATGAGTTCAAGGCCAGTATGGGATATATAGTGAGTTCAAGGCCAGCCTGTGCAACATAGTGAGACCCTGCCTCAAAATATAAAGTAAAAAAGTAGTTCCCGAGATTTCCCAAAGGAAACAAAGTTTTTGCGTTTTTAAATGCCATTCTAAACTCAAGAGATTTAAACACATTTGATAGGGCCCTATTTACCTTTGATAATTTCCTTGCTTTCCGGTATCACAAGGTGTCCAGGTTTATCTTGTACCTTCCTTGCCTACAGCCTAAAATTAGCTTTTAGTTTAGGGACACTGACTGCTTTTGATTTCTTTCTTCCTTTTATTTTTTTAATGTCATCTGTTTATTTACAAACATACCTAGTAAGCTATGTGAATTGAACAGCTTGATCTAGTTCCAAAGAGCTTGTGCCTCTTGAGATATTCTTCACATCTGTGAAAGAAGATGAATTAAAACATCCTTAGTTCTTAAGCAGTTCATGTCTCACTCTCAAGAAAGGTTTCACAAATCCATATCCAAGGTACAAGGTCATCGTGGCCAGTAACTGCCACTTGTTTTCCACTGAAAACAGCAACTTCTTCCTGGGGTCCTCCTGGTGGTGCCTCTGATGTACCAGAGGTTGTGAACCTCTGGATCAATTTTCCGGTTTTCATAAAGTGTGTATTTCCCATATTCTCTCCTAATTCCCGTTGCAGTATACCGTAAGTGCCATGTAATCTGTTCTAGGAAACCACATAACAACAAATTTGAATATTACTATCTTTCAATCCCCAGAGAACCTAAACCTGCATACCTGTAGGAAATCTTTTCCCTGTGTAAAGCATGTTAATTATCTGGGAGAGTGGAGATAGAGGGGAGGGAGAAGAGGAAGTAGACACAATCAAAGCAAAATAACATGCACGTACATAAGTGTTGTAGTGAATGAAACCCACTAACTTGTAAAATTAATAGGTGTTGATAATTACAGTTTAAAAAAGAACAATGGTTATGGCCGGAGGTGTAGTTCAGTGGTAGAGTATATGCAATCCCCAGCACAAAAAAAACAAAACAAAACAAAAACAGCTCTTTAGGCATTTAGGACACATTTCAGATAGTTTTTGTCTGTCAAGTAATGCTAGTGGAGAAGCCGACCGAAAAAACTGAGCAAGTAGGAGGGTAAAGAAATTGGTACCTGATAGCGGCTGTTTCTTACAAGCTTGTAAGCAGTAAGAGAAAAGGGTATCAAAAGAGGAAACAATGAAATGATGTGTTTACTTTGATTGGGGTCATGATCTACTTGTTGCTGTAAATCGTTTATGAATAACTTAGCATCATATACTCAGAAATTACTTCCCGTCCTAAGGTTGACAGAGTCTGGCCTCTCCATGGTAGACTGGCATTTAATAAAAGAGATGAAGCCACCGACAAACCAAGAGGAATGGGAAGCAGAATTCCAAAAATACCAGCAATTTCCAGAATTTAAAATGTAAGTTTAAAAAAAGAAACAGGTGAGTATCCACTTACCCATTTTTGGTCTTATTTGAAGCCCTATGGAATGGTTAGGTTCCTTTTTTTTTTTTCTTTTCTTCCTTTTTTTGAGGCACAGTCTCCCTATGTAGTTCAGTCTGGCCTGCAACTCACTCTGTAGTCAAACTCACAGTCGTCCTGCTTCAGCTTCCCCAGTGCCAGGATTACAGGCATGTGCTGCTGTGTCTGGCTAGATCCCTTTATTTCTTGATGTTTGGTTCAGGTAATTAATGAGCTACTTAATCTAACATTTAAATCCAGAGTCATCCACAAGTTGCTAATAAGGAACAGGGCAGACCTACTAAATGGCAATTCTGAGAAGGTTTCTGTATTCCATAGGGAAGTAAAAATCAACTGTATGGATCCTCTTTATTTTTGACTTTATTTTGACTTCCTGTTTCACTCAGCTTGAATCATGATATGACGCTGGCCGAATTCAAGTTCATCTGGTACATGGAGTACTCGCACCGCATGTGGGGTCGTGTTGTAGGTCTTGCATACATCCTGCCTGCTGCCTACTTTTGGAGAAAGGGCTGGCTCAGTCGTGGCATGAAGGGCCGTGTTCTTGCTCTCTGTGGCTTAGTCTCTTTCCAGGTAAGACTTTTCAAGTTTGGGAAACTAGAGGTGCTTCAAGGAGCTTCCTAGCTGGCGTTATTTCTTAGGAAGTTCTCTTTGAAGCACTGTAACAGCGTGGGTAAGAGTATGCATTTGAGTAGCTCTGCCACAAGTTATCTGACCTTTGCAAACTATGACTTCCTTACCATAAATGCAGATCATAATAGTGCCTGTTATTTAGAGTTTGTGGATATTAAATGAGATGATAACATAGAAAGCACTTATCTGAGTGCCTGGAGTCAATAAATACTCAAGAAGTTCATATTCATGTATGAATAGAGTTTATTCCCATCATGGGTCTCCTGGGTTTTCTTCCCTTTTCCAAGAGAGTAGAATCCCAGAGGCGAATAGGAAACCGAAAGAGAGAAACACTTTATAGAAGGAAGGATCTTAGAATACAGATTAACCTGAGAGATATTCAGATGTAAATAGTGTTTAAAATCATTTAAGTTAAATTCATTTAAAGGAAGAAAGCACTGAAAGACTCCCACAGTTAAGAGGGTGGGTAAAGCGATCGGCAAGAAAGGGAGTTGAGAGAAGACACTTAGAAACGTGTAGATCAAAGTATAAAGGTTCTGGCAAGAAGATGAGCCAGTTAGAAGGGATTCAGGAGGCAACAGAAACAATGAGTTAGACCTTTATAAAAGTCTAATAGAGATGTGGTAACACACACCTGCAATCCCAGCACTCTGGATGGTGAGGCAGGAGGATTGCCATGAGTTCAAGGACAGCCTGAACAATACACAACAAGACCCTGTCTCAAAAAACTGAAAGAAGGAAAGAAAAACAGTCTGATGGTAACCAGGGAAAGTTAGATGGAACGAAATGAAACTTCATATTTTAGAAGTAAACGCTAACAATAGATTTCCGAGAAGGAAGAAATTTAAAATGTCAGAGTTATGGGAGGAAGAAAAGTGAGCACTGGTGAATTGCACTGTATGTGCCTTCATCTTCCAGTGTCTTATGCAGCTGAAATCAGGGTAATCAGAATAGCCAAGGTAATCTTGAAGGGGAAGGAAATGCCCAAAACAATTTCCTGAGGAGTATATGTATTTGGAAGAAGTGGGGGAATCCCACCTCTTTAACCTGATTCAACTGGTTTAGGAGAACGAGTATGAAAGAACTATAATTGGTGTAATTGGAACAGACAGTGGTTTGGTTGATTGAAAAAGCCAGTTACAACAGAGAATCATAAAATATGACACGTAATGTAAATGTCTAAATTTAGACATGTACTTTCATTGTTATCTTTTTTTTTTTTCAAAGTAGGACTAAGGCTTTTCTTTGAGTCCCCAGATTAGAATTCAACTTCATATCTCTTGCACCTACATAAACTGTTTTCCAGTTCCATTTTTCTTAAAAAAGTGGGAACTCAGATATTTGCAAAGCCTTACAGATTTGTATGATGTCACCTTAAAAAAATTTTTTTTTTGAGACAAGGTCTTGTTATGTAGTTCAAGCTGGTCTTGAACTCACTGTGTAGTTCAGGCTTACCATGAACTCATGAAGATCTTCCTGCCTCAGCCTCCCAAGTGCTGTGATTACAGGTGTGCACCACCATGCCCAGCTCCAAAACTTTTGTAATTGCCTTATCTTCACCTAACTTGACAATAATTGTTTTCAATTAAGCTTTTTCAAACAAGCAATGTAGTTTGCAGAGCCAACTCTCTTTTTATCATTGGTTTACATAATGTCACATTATCTCAGCTATGTAAAGGTTCTGCATACCATGACAAACACGTAGTTTTTTATATTTGGATTATAGTTCAATACAACATTAAATAGTGGTAAAGTACTGATGGTACCAAGTGTGCAACTGTGGGTAAGTCATGATTCTTGGGATATGGGAGGATACAAAGGAGAGGTCAGGAAGGGAATAAAACAGAATAGTTTCAGTTTAGATTTGCCTCTTCGCTTCTGGGCCCTAGGGTCTGTTGGGATGGTACATGGTGAAAAGCGGATTAGAAGAAAAGCCAGACTCCCATGACATCCCTCGGGTCAGTCAGTACCGCCTTGCTGCCCACCTCGGATCAGCCCTGGTTCTTTACTGCGCCAGCCTGTGGACCTCGCTCTCCCTGCTGCTCCCTCAGCACAAGGTAAAGTCTGTGGAGTTTTACCTCATCTGTACAGATGCTAACAGGGAATTCTGATTCTAATGAGAAATTAAAGTCAAACTGCAGATTCCCGTAAAGTTGCATCTGTCAGTTTGCCAGAAACAAGATTGTACTAAAGTTTAGAGATATATTGAACTTGGACTTTAGATAATTTTGAGACTGCAAAAGCAAAACATATACTTACATAGTTTTTGTGCTGGAACAGTTAAAGGGAAATTAGCATAGCTGAATTTTTTAAAAATTATAAAAGGTACATAACAAAATTTTTCATTTTAACCATTTTAAGTGTATAGCTCAGTAAGGTGAAATGTATTCACAATATTGTACAACCAGTCTTCAACATTTTTTGATACCCATTAAATAACTACCCTTTTAAACTACAAGTTACTTTCCCTATGACTTTAACTATTCTAGATACCTCATATAAGTGGAATAATACAGTATTTGTCTTTTTGTGACTGGCTTATTTCATGTATCATAATTTCCTTCACCTTGCAGTCCTCCTGTCTGCCAGGATTCCATTTTTAAGGCACAGTAATATTCCGTTGTACATGTATATGACATTGTTTATCTACCCATCTGTCAATGGATGTATTACTTCCATCTTTTAGCTGTTGAGAGTAATGATGTGAATATAGGTGTGTAAAATATTTTTTTGGTTTCAGTTCTTTTGGATATATATCTAGAAATGGAATTGCTGGGTCATATAGGAGCTGAATATTTTGTCTGCATTGTCTATTGGCAAAGGTTCAAATACAAATTTTAGGGAAAAATGAGGCACACCAACAAGAGGTATTCCGAACTTTTTTGTTGTTATTTTTGTTTTTCTCCGGTACCGGGAACCGAACTCACGACCTTGCGCTTGCCAGGCAGGCGCTTTGCCGCTGAGCTAAATCCCCAGCCCCAAAAAGCTAATACTTACGTCTTTTTTTGTTTTGTTTTGTTTTGTTTGTTTGTTTTTGTTTTTTTCTGGTACCAGGAATCAAACTGATGACCTTGCGCTTGCCAGGCAGGCGCTGTGCCATTGAGCTAAATCCCCAGCATATTCCAAACTTTTTAACTCTGACTCACAGAAGGGATGGTGGATAGAAAGGCAAGGCAGGCCAGAAAAGAGCTATATCTGAACTCTTGGTGGTATACATGTTGTATTGTTTCTTAAATAGGGATTTACCATTCATTTTCACCTAGTAAACCCAAGCAAGAGCAACTTCATTGAAGATAGCAATATACAGTATTAATTCCTATCATTTTGTTTTGAAACCCTGTATTATTTTTCTTTTTAAAGTAAAGAAAAAGCTAAGCAATTTTGTCTAAAGGGGTTTTCTCTATGCTGATTTTCCTTTAGGAAGATAGGAGTTTTTACATTTTATGCTTTGATATAAAAGCAAGGTATGATTACTTTTGAAGCCATCATTTATAATAGAGGTCTCAACCACACCCCTAGAGGACACTTTTCTCTAGTATTTTAAAACAGTGACTAGGGTTGGGGATGTAGCTTAGTAGTGCAGTGCTTGGCTAGCATTCACAAAGTCCTAGGTTTGATCCTCAGCACAAAAAACAAAAAACAACACATAAAGCCAGTGATTATTAGGTTAGGTACTGAAATCGTGGATTGACCTAGATCAGTGATGGCAAACCTTTTCAGCTTTCAGTCATAAAAACAGCCCACTGCGGCATGCATGTGGGTTTGCCACCACTGACCTGGAACGTGGAGTGAAGTTTGAGGAGACAATAGGATTGTTAAGTAGAACAAGTCCATAGCTGTTTGGAGCTAGTGGCTTGGATCCCAGGAAGAATTAGAGGTGTTAACTTGGCAGTCATCCCCACAGGGAAGCCAGACAGTTGAAATGTTTGGTCGACTTTCAAAGCCAAACTTGTAAAATCCATTGTCTGCGTTTTATAGCTTCTGTTTCTTGACAGCCCATTCTTTTTATTTCAGTCCCCATAGTCTGGCCTCTACTCACTGTTCTACACACAGATTCACACATCTCAGCACATTTAGATCTATGTGCTCACACATACACTCTGCTGAAATTAAACTGTTATGTATTACTGATCATATCATTTATTTAATCCCTATTTCTTCGTATTACCTCTAATTATGGAAATGATTTGAAATGATGGTCAAGTAACCATTTAATTCTTAATTTTAACTCATTAAAATGAAATAAAATTAACTATTTAAATCAAACTGTATTTTTGGCAGTACTGAAGACTGAACCCAAGGAGTGCTGAGCTATATCCACGGTCCTTTTTTATTTTTATTTTTGTAAATTTTGAAACAGTATCCCTCTAAGTTGCCCAGGCTACCCTTGAACTTGCAGTCCTCCTGTCTGAGCTTCCTACAGGCATGTACTACCGTGTCCTGTTTAAATAAACATTTCACTTAAACTTCATATTTAAATAAAAATAACATTTTATATAATTTCAGTCAAACTAGGCACTGTTTCAGTGTTTCTTTTTCTTTCTTTCTTTTTTTATTTGAGATAGGGTCTTGCTATACACTTGAGGCTGGGCTTGAACTCACTATGTAGCCTGGGCTGGCCTCGAACTCACTGTGATCTTCCTGCCTCAGCCTATCAAATGCTGGGATTATAGGCGTGTGCTACCATGCCTGGCTTTTGTTTGGTTTTTCAGTTTTTTTGTTTTTGTTTTTTTGAGACAAGGTCTTGCTCTGTAATTCAGGCTGGCCTTGAACTCACTATGTAGCCCAAGCTCCCTTTGAACTCATGGTAGTCTTCCTACCTCAGCCTCCTGAGTGCTGGGAAAATAGGGGTGTGCCACCGCACCCAGCTAGGCAGTGTTTTGAGCCCTCAGTAGCCATAGATGATAACATATATCCATTATCATAGAAAGTACCAATAGATAGCATTAATATACTCCTATCATATCTTACTAATGATGTATAACTTTGCATATTCTAGATTATAAGCCGTTTGAGGGCACTGCTTGACTCCTTCGTGTCTGTGTAATGACCTGTTCAAAAGTTCTTAATATTTGATTTGATTCACTGATTAATATCAGAAGTTGGCTATAATAAAAATAAAAACAAATTTTGCTTTTACCAAAAACACTGTCTCTAGGCATTACACAATGTAGATTCTGACTGTATTTGCTAGGCACTAATATCACATGCAACATGAAAATCCAATCCTCTATCTTAAGCCACATCATTTCAATCATGGAAAAGCATTTTTCCCCTGAGTAATGTAAGCCATTCAGTTATCAACAGATTCATATTTAGTACCTTATGCCAAGCAGTAGACTGGGTTACTATAGTCAGGAAGACAGGTGGCAGTTTCTGCCTCCACAAATCTTACAAGATGGTAGATTAGACAGACACGCATAATCCTAATGAAATATGGTGCATGTTAGAATATCTGTTGAGATTACTTAGCCTAGTCTAGAAGCCAATGAAGTTCTGACCTCAAGTTGGCACTTATGTTTGGCCTTGGAGAGCTTTGCTATCTCTCCTAATCCCTGCAATCCAATTGTGATTTTCTTTCTTATTTAGTTGCCTGAAACCCGCCAACTCCTATGGTTGAGACGATTTGCTGGTGGAACAGCAGGTCTAGTGTTCCTTACAGCTCTCTCAGGTAAGACTCTCCTCATCAGAGATGGCCTGGTTTTGTTCACTTCCACGTAGGATCTCTTGCTAATGCTTTGCCCTTCTTCCGGCATGTGTCTATTTCTTTTTCATACTTGTCTTGTTCACACCGTCTTCACCATATTGAGCATCCCTAGATCCCGCCTGTCCAGATTCAAACCTTGGCTTCACCATCTGTGACCGGAATGACCTTGTCAAGCTATGGAACCTCTTTGGGCTTCAGTGACCTCATCTGTAAAGTGGAAATGATGACTGTAGTATGAGTAATATATATGACCTACTTAGAACAGGACCAGGCATGAAGTAAAAGCTACATAAAGGTTAGCTGTTAGTACTGTGTAATGTTCTTGTTATGATTACATTATACCGAGATGGGTCAGATAAAAGGCCTTGAAGATGGTCAAAAGTGGTGAGTTCATTGGGGTAGAAAGACCATTACGGGTTTTTCACACCTCCAATTTAACCCCTGCCACTTTAGAACTGCACTAATAGTATCAGTAGTTCTATTTGGTTAGTCAATAAAGATTAAATACAATTTAGTTATGTAGTTACAGTGGCCATACTTTGAGGGCTCACTGAATTGAATAGCACAGCTTTAGAATGAAAACAGTACTGATTTAGACCAGTGATCCATCCAACCTTTTCCTGTCCTCTTTCCTTTTCTTTTTTCCTTCTCTGTTTTTGTTTGAGAGCATGAATTTTGACTATATACATGGCCATTTGCAAAAATAAGGAGTGTGATCCCAACTTGGAATAATGCACACACACACACACACACACAAAATATAACGTGAGCTGGGCATGGTCGCTTATGCCTGTAATCCCAGTACTTTGGGAAGTCAAGTCAGGAGGATTGGAACTTTGAGCCCAACCTGCAAAATTTAGCAGCTTAGCAAGACCCTGTTTGAAAAAAAAAATTTTTTTTTTGTCTTTTTGAATCAGGCTGGCCTTGAGCTCACTTTGTAGCCCAGGCTGGTCTCAAACTTGACAATGATCCTCCTGCCTCAGCCTCCCAAGTGCTGAGATTACGGGCGTGCGCCACCATGCCTGGCTGAAAAATTAAAAATTAAAAAATGACTGAGGATAGCTGGAATAGGTGTATTGCTGATGTCTGTAATTTACTAAGAGGACTAGTCAATGCAGTATAAGAACCATTGTTGAACTCCTACCATTTTGTACGGTGATGCTATGCATCATTTCCAATTTTTTTTTAATTATTATTTTTTTTACTTGTTACTGTGATTGTTTGATCAGTCTTCCATTCTTATGTCTAATGGACTGAGCAACTCCATTGAAGATAACAGTATGTAGTATAGAAACCACTAAATTTCTGTCATTGTGTCTTGAGGTCATGTATCATTTTTGTTGTTTTTGTGTTGTTTTGATTTTGCCTTTATTGTTGTTTCGTCAGTTTTTAAATTTTTAAAATAAAAAATAAAATAAAATAAAAAATGACTGAGGGAAATGGGCACGGTGGAACATGCCTTTAATCCAGCCTTGGGAGGCTGAGGCAGGAGAAGTGCCAGAAAGTTCACGGCCAGCCTGAGCTACGTAGTGAGACCCTGTCTCAGAAAAAAACAAAAGACTAGGGATGTAGCTCAATGTGAAGTCCCTTGACTTAATCCCTAGTACAAAAAAAAAGTCAAATATTCAGTGCTGTAAAGAAAAATAAAGCAGGATGGAGTACAGTGAAGTAGAGTGGAAGAGAGCCATTTTATATAGGACAGCAGGAGAGATCTGTTTGGTATGGTGACCAAACAGATGTGTGAACGGAGGTATAAGGAACTGAGGGAGGAGATTGTACAGAGGAAGAACATGTTCAGAGTACATCAGCAGTGCTCGGTGGGGATGGGGAAGGCGTCAGAGTTCTGAGGGAACTTTCCCAAAATGACGTTCTCTCCTTACAGAGCTTCTAGTCCCGTTCCTAACGGAGATGTGCAGGAGTCTTCGGTGGGACATGGGAAAGATGCAGAGTTGCTACTCTTTTTTTTTTTAAGTGCCCACAGTGACTGTGATACACACTCCTAATTTGAGAACCCTTCTTGTAGGTCTATTATTCTCCTTTTCCCTAACTTTGATACTTGTTCTGTATCTATTCTCTTATTTTAAGTCTCACTTACCTTGAAATACAGGGGCTTTTGTGGCCGGGCTGGATGCTGGTCTTGTTTACAACTCCTTCCCCAAAATGGGAGACTCCTGGATCCCAGAGGACCTCTTCACCTTCTCCCCCATCCTGAGGAACGTTTTTGAGAACCCCACCATGGTGCAGTTTGATCACCGGGCTCTGGTAAGTGCGGCAAGCAGTGCCGCTCTGAGCACAGGAGCCTCTGGCAGGCCTTGAAGGGCCCCTCAGAAGCGCGAGGACCAGCTACCTGATGTGGTCTTTTGTCCTCAGTGCACCCCTTCCACACAGTCTAATGGAGGATACCCTAGTGCAGGATATTGTGAGCTTCTTAACATTTGAGTATGCCTTTCCGCCCCTGGCAAGTGATAACCTCCGTGAGTCCCGACTACCCTGGACAGTCATTTCAGTGCATGTGAGGTTGAGCAGAGTGCAGAAACTGTGGTTGCCACAGTTATGAAGCACTCCGAAGAGCAGGAGTCTCACCAACACTTTTCAGCTTATTTAAGCCGATAGGTACCTGAGGCACTGCTGTGGGACTGGCATGGTAACAAGGCTTGGCAACTGCGCCTGATGAACTGGCACAGCAAGGAGAAGCGGTAGTAGTAGTGCAGCTGCAGTGATGCAAAGCGAAGTGCTGGGCAACAAGGCTGTGTGGTGGGACGCAGACTTGGGAATTGTAAATCCAAGAGAGGTTTTAAAAGATCAAAGTTAAGCCAGGCTGTTAGGAATAATGTGAACGACAATCAAAGAGGGTCCCAAAGCTGCTTCTGCAGCATGCTTAAGAAACAACCAACAGAAATGGGACCATCGGAATGAGTTGAGCTAGAGATGAGAGATGTCATTGGATTAAGGAAGGCGTATTGAGTGTGAGATAGTCATACATCTAGAAAAGTCCAGAGGACTCAGCAAGGGATCTGGGGCTAGGGCATGTTATCCTGTGGGCTCAGTCCCTATCCCTATATAGTAGAGGTATGAGTAAAGTTTGGTTGAAATTGCCATTGTAGACAGCTGTGCAAAAGAAAAAAAGTGAGACAGGTATGGAAATATGGTAGAACAACATTCTTGACATGGACAAGGAAAAGAGACCTTATTGCTGGTCCTAGACCCTTGTTCTAAAGGGGCAGAATGAGAGTAGGACTTTAAATCTCTTTTGGCAGCAGCTAATCACACTACCATCTAGTCTGCCTATAGTGCAGGAAAATAATAACCCTCATAAGCTACCTTAATAATGTAGGATTAAATAGTGTAGGATTTAATAATGTAGGAAGAAAATTACTCATAAGGATGTCTTTAAAGAATGACTTAAAAAGGAAAGGCCACTTTGCTGGAAAAGTCGAATCAAGTCTGAAATAATCGGTTTTTAACTTTATCTTTTAGTATTACCGTAATAGGACAGTACTTTATCATACTTCTGTAAATGTAAATTATCTTGCTTGCTTTGTGGTACATAGTAACAACTGTGCTTTGTCAGCATTTTCAGTGATACTGTTCTAGAATGTTCTTTCCAGATGATGACTGAAAAGCTAGTAAAAATAGTGCAGGTTACCAAAACAGTAACAGAACTTCGCTGTTTTTTGGTTTTGTTGTTGTTTTCCTTTTTTAGTGGAATGCACTGGATGTCTGTATAATTTTGCCCAGATGACTGCAGAACCTGGGGAACTTCTTGCTGTTTATGATGCATAACATACCACTATTGGTCATTTTAAGTAAATATAAATATGCATACACATACGTATACAGATAATTTGAATTTTTGGAAACTTTAGCTGTACTGTCAACATTGGAAAAAGTCCCAGTTTACAGTGTTGACACTGTACAAAATTAACAGCCATACTAGTGTGGGTTTGATTGAAGAAACTAATAAAGTATTATCAAAATAACGAAACAAATGAGGGCCGCCCCTGGGGGATACCAACAGTGGAAGGCGGCTTAAGAACATTGAGAAGAATGTGTATAAAGTGGTGCACGCGGCATTGCAGTGGGAACCCTGGGTAACGCCCACATTGTAAGCTGCAAGGAGACGAGACTGAGGAGGAGTAACTAAGGCGGAACTAGTTGTAGGGTGGCACTGTGCTTAGTACAGACTTTAGTTTATGGTCACTCAGTGCTTCCAGAGAGACATGTGAATTTAGTGGATGTCCTGGCATGTGAGAGGAACCTCAGCTCTTTTGATGAGAGTCTTTCTTCCCCACAGGGCATCACTTCTGTCACTGCCATTACCGCACTTTACTTCCTGTCCCAGAGAATCCCCCTTCCTCGAAGGACTAGGATGGCAGCAATGACTCTGCTAGCTTTGGCGTACACACAGGTATAAGTCACTTCTCTTTGGTCTGATGGTATCCCCCAGAGAAAGTCAGAAAGGGAAGGTGACAGACTGGAAGAAAACATTTTTAATATTTGTAATAGATTATTTGGAATAACGTGCAGCAGCTTAAGATTTTAAGATATCAATTGTTAAGTGAAAAATAAGCAAGTGATAGAACAATGTATTTTTTAACAGCAAAAAACTGTATGTATGATTGTAAACAGAGATCTGAAAGTAAGGTGTGTAGAAACTGGTAATGCTACTTACCTTTGGGGAACCAGGATGGCCTGGAGCAATGCTGGCAAACCTACGGTGTACATACCACACTGGGCTGTTTATATCGTTGAAAGCTGTAAAAGATTCGCCATCACTGGTAGAGAGGATAATAAGGGGAATTGGGGGCTTATCTATTGTTTGAAATTCCTCAATTGTAAGTATACTTACATTATATACATTATCTGTTTAATGTTCTGTTGGGGGGATGTAGAGGTTTGTATGTTTGGTTATCCATGCCCACTCATTTTCAGTGTAAATTTGTGGTATTTACTTTTCTGACTGGTATCTTTCCTTTACACAGGTGATCTTGGGCATTAGCACTCTGCTGATGTACGTTCCAACTCCTTTGGCTGCCACTCACCAGTCAGGCTCTTTGGCTTTGCTTAGTGGTGCCCTTTGGTTTATGAATGAACTACGAAGAATCCCCAAATAATTTTTAGAGGATCAGCTTTTTGAGAGCTCATCCGAGAACACGGAACTTGGGCTTTCCTATGAGGATGACCTTGACATGCCAAGTGGTTTTCAAATTAGTCACATTATTTAAAACTCTTTGCCTATTTTGAGATAGTCACTGGCTCAAGAATGTCATTAAGTATGGTTATGCCAGAGATTCCTTTTTTTGAATGTTACACCTTATGTTCAAAGTCAGGCTTAATGTATAGGAACAAATGTCTGCCGTATGTTAATAGCCCTTCTTCATAGCCCTGTCTCAGATTTTTAGTGTTGGCAAGGCTCTTGGTTACACAAGCATGATTTCTATGTCTTTGTGCCCCTGGGTCCTCCTCACTAGGGTCCAGCTGGTGGAGACAGTAACTGCAGAGCAGTGCCCCAGTTAAGGGTTTAAACTGTGGCTGAGCACTGGTCTGTTGCTAAGGTCTAGGGTTGTCAGACCTTCTGGGTTTTTTTAAAACCAAATATTAGATTTTTATATGAAAGCTCTTAATTAAATGTTGGCAACTAATTTGAAGTTTTTAAAAATTTAACATAGGCTTAACATGCCTGGGCGCCATACATGACCTATTTGGAATTTCTGAACTAGATGATCTCAGTTCCCTTTCAACTCCAGTATTCTGTGAGTTTCAGTATGATCCAGTGTACCATCCTCAGGTGTTCTTAGCAAAACAAAGACAGACAGTTGTCTGTGATGTTCCAAAAGTCCCAGGTCCTGATGGGCTTATGCTTTTGCTTAGACATGGTTCCCAACTTCTCTCACATTAGATCTTTTAGAAATCTCAAAGCCCAAGCGTTATCCAAGATAATTAAATTACAACTGGGAACAATAGGAGACTGGATTTTATGTTTTCCAAGTGATACCAATGTACATGTAAGTGGGGACCACTGGCCATCCTCTAATAGCCTACTTAATTTAGAAAGTTCTGAGAAGCTTATTCCTATTCCTTCTGAAATTCTACCTACTCTTATCTCACATAATGTGCTATGGTGATCCCGGGTGTACATTAACAATATGTTATCTTCTCTGTAGAATACTTATTTTAAAGAAAGGGAACTGCAGTTACTGGGGCAGGTTCTCTATCTCCTGACCCTTAAATCCGAGTTCTCCTTAGTTAATACTGAGACAGCAGAGGGCAGTATGATGCAACCCAAACAACCATATACTAATGCTTTTACAGTTAGAAAAGTGGCAACTCGTAAGTAAGTTCAAGTTTCAGTTTACTTCATTTTTCTTTTATTACAGTTGAAGAATAAGTTTGGAAAACCAGATCTTATATTTAGCTATATAACTGCATTATGCAATCTGTGAGCTCCTGGTGAACAGAAGTTATCTTAATTATTTTTGTATGTGTTATTCCCAGAGCCACCAGACACATAACAAATTCTGAATGGAATGACTGTGTGAATTAATGAAAAATAAACAATTGCAGATTGATGTCTCAAGTACCTCTTTAAATCACATACCTATAGGATTAAATGATTTTCCCTTAATATTTTCAAAAGTCTTTCAATGATTCTGACCTTTTTAAATACAAAGGAAATGAAAACACACTTCTAATCTTTCAACTCAGCTTTTTTGTCTTTGATGTACACAGACATATGCTGTCCACTATGGTAAGGATAATGATTAGCAATTGCCTAATGATGCTGGGTGTAAAAATAACACTGATGATCATGGTTTTAGGACAACTGGTTTACCCGCAGCTATCCTTCTGGTCTTGGGATGAATGGTGGATTAAATATAGGCATTTGTAACACATATACTTATGTCCCTGCGATAAGGGTGACTGTGTCACCTCTAACATGCATTGCACATTTTCCTCAACACTGACATAATGTCTGTCAGTGAGAATTTTAGGGATTACTCAGCAAAATTATTCTTATTTAATGTTAACTGAAGCATTAGAAGACTACAGCCTTCACAGTCCCTTTCCCAAAGTAATGCAATATAGGCAGTTTTTGGTCTTTCAAAGTGTGGTAGCTGGGCGTGGTGGTACATGCCTGTAATCCTAGCACTTGGGAGGTATTTGGGATCCCCGCTAATAAAGACTTAATGAAGCTAATAAGGTCTAGACTTTTCACCACCAGTGGGACCAAAATCTGGCAGATGCTCCCAGGGGAGAGAGTGCTTAGGAAAGTACCAGGACTCCCTTAGCTGTAGTTTGGATCTGGAATGTCCCCAAAGGCTCACAGTCCCCTGGGCTTCAGCAGGTCTGTCAGTCATTGAGGTCACGGCAAAAGGACTGCAAGATTCCAGCTCCTTCCTCACTTCTGCCATGAGATAAGTGATTTTGCTGTACCACAGACTCCCACCATAATGGACTACCTTCCAACAGGCCCAAAGCGAAAGGCGCCACTTGATCTTGGACCTCCAAAACGCAGACAAAATAAACCTTTTCCTTTTGTATGTTAATTACCTCATATAGGAATATAATAACAGAAAGCTGACTGACACACACGGAGGAGGAGGAGTAAGTCACCAGAGGGTCATTCAGTGGCGGCCCCACACAGAAAGAAAGGGTGGGCTCAGGAGCAGACGTGTCTTTAGGCTTGCCTGATAGCTTTCATGAAGGGCTATAAACATCCTGTGATTCACAATATCAATAAACTTTGGTTTTTATAAAAATAACAGGCAAAGACAGCATATAATTAAAATGAAAGCTCTCTTAACATGAACAGTAATTGCTTTACAGATAAAAAGATCTCCTTATTGCTTAAGATGTCCAAAAATCAAAATGGTCAGCTGGTTTATTATTTCTTCTGTGTTTATGGAACATTACTGACAAACTGGGAAATAATGAAATATTAGGGAAGAAGGGAAATAATGTAATTATACAGGTACAGACTACTAGGATACAAAAAAAAAGCAGGTTTAAGATGAGCCTTCAACAAGGTGCTACAACTTTTCAACCTAGATCTTTAGGAGAAAGACAACAAACTACAAAGCCATAAGAAATACATAGTACCTAGACGTATTTGATTTCAGGTATGTTCACTGCAAAAAGGTTTGCTATTTTGTTAATCAAGAGACCCAAAACTTGGTTTTGGGTCTTCATTTTTTAAACAATATTTTTGTAATACCAACAGAATTCTTGAAAGTTTGACAAAAGCATATTGTTCTAAAGGCAAGACAATGATGCTAGCATAACTTAAAGAGACTATTTTGGGAGAATTAGAGATATCCATTGCTGCTTCTGCCTTAATTCTTAATCTCTATTGAAATGAAGTTACACCATATGCTATGAGAAAAAGGAAAACTTGATACTATTTCTAAACTAGTTTAAGGACAGAAGAACAGGGGCTGGGGATTTAGCTCAGCGGCACAGCACCTGCCTGGCAAGCACAAGGTCCTGAGTTCGATTCCTGGTACCAGAAAAAAAACAAAAAAAAGACAAAAACACCCTCAGCAATCTTTTTGTAAGAAAGTCTGAAAATTGCCCAAAGAATTATAAACAAGTTTCTTAGTGAGGTAGCTCTATAGTAATAATAGGCAATATACCTTTTTCTTTATGAGGTGCTGGGGATTGAACCCCAGGACTCATGCATATTAGGCAAACGTTGTAGGTATAGTGCAGCCATTTTGTGGTTTTTGTTTTGTTTTAATGCAGAATCTTGCTATGTTTCCCGGGCTTCACCTCAAATCTCAGCCCCTTGAGTAGCTGGCATTATAGGCACACGTACCATACCTAACAGCCACCTATATCTTCATTTGTGTTGTAACCATGTTCATTACTGGATGCTGTGGTTAAGAAAATTGTGCAAAATTAGGCAAATATTGCTTGAAAGAGACATCTATAATTTAAAAGCATTAAAAAGCCACACAGAAATTAAAACAGACATGATGAAAACTTAGCACTTTTTTTTTAAAGACAAGATTTTGCTGGGAATGAACTCACTGTGTAGCCCAGGCTTGCGTCAAAGTTGGTGATCTCTCTGCCTCAGCCTCCCTTCCATCCCTAGCAACTATTTCTAAGATTTCTTTCAAAGTGTATTTCTAACTGTGTACAAAACAATCATAAATGAGGATCAGAAGCCTTTATAAAAATTGAGCACAGTTACTTGCAGCCAGCTGTACTCTCGATCCTGTTAAAATATACTCACGGATTTTGTCAAGGAGCATTCCATTGCAGCTGTCAAACTGTTGAGGGGGGTTGTTCAAGGGAGAAACCTGGGGTCCAGGAGGCCACTCACTGTGATTTTGCATGTATCACAACTGCTCTGGTCCTCAGTTATATTACCCGTACAAATCACAGACGGTTGACTGGACGATCTCTTGACATTCCAGCTTTGGCACTTCCATCCTACCTCCTCACATGATGTTTCTGCCACGTTCTGATGCAGCAAGAAAGCTCAGCAGATGCCAAGCAGACGCCAGCCCCATGCTCATGACTTCTCAGCCTCTAAATCATGGGCCAAATCTCTGTGCCTTAAAATTAAAACCCAAAACCAGGAAAACGTCTCATCTCCTGAAACTTCTTTAGAGTGATTGGGAAACTACAAAGAAATTTAGTTTGGAATAAATTTGGAAACTCCATTCCCATCAACCTTAATTTCGGGGCGATGTATAAAACAGGAAGCTCTTTCAGGCTGGTCATCTAAACCAAAGGCTCAAATTCTCTCTGACACCATACGACTTGTCTCCTGCCTTCAGTTCCTTGTTCCTTTTAGTTTTTTTTAGTTTCAGTTCCTTTTTTATAGACTAGAACTGATCCAGAGAGGGCAACTGACCTATCTGGGGTAATGCAGCTTGTAAATTACAAAGGCAGGGCTAGAGTCCAAGTGGACCGTTCATTAATTAGAATGTTTTTTTCACTTAAATGATACTATCCATGTGTCCCAGCCAAAAAATCCAAACACAACACTATGAAACTGCCAGCTGTGTCGGGGGGAGCATCTGTTCAGATAATAGTGGTAAGTGTAAGTTCTTTAATTCCAAAAATGTAAGTATGAATGTAATAGCAAATGTTAATGCCTAAAAAGACTAGCTTAGCGCATGGTAGGCTTTCAGTCAAGATTCGATAAGATCTACTCAAGGCCTTAAAGGAAGCTTGTAGACAGAGGACAGGAAGGGGCAGAATACTTTGGATGCTATTTGGAGGATAAATACAATTTTGGCAGAAAATGATTAAAATGTCCCAATTCAAGGAAATTCAATTCAAGGATATAAGGGAGAGAAAGATGGTATAGTTTGGTTCAGAATTAACTGTAACATAAATAAGTGTAATGCCATGTAAGTGATATTATATATATTTTCATTATGTTCTAGTGACGATTCAGAGAAAAATGATGGACTGCACCATCATAAGGTTAATAAAGCATCACTACAATAAGCCATTGACTCCAGTTTTCACATCTGTGCCCTGTGTCAGTAATAATAGAAGTACTAAAACAAGTTAGGTTCTCTGTTCCTGTTACAGGAGTGGTTGGGAAGATTCAAGGAAACAGTGGAATGTGAATTCTGACACCATAATTACCTTCACAGAGAAGCACTCAGCATGCAAAAATGCAAAAAGAAATTTTTAACAATGGAGGCTAAAGGAGAATAAAGTGTATGGCAAGATTGTTTTCTGGTCCTGTACTATTGTTTTTTCTATGAGGAAGTGATACATGTAAGTTAACTGGCCTTCAGCAAAGAATAAATGAGTTCTCTTTCTAGCTAATGAAATTTCATAAAATCTACTAATTGCGGGAAATGGAAAGAGGACAGGAACTAATGCAAAGAGCAAATACTCAGTTCTTCTGAAGGGTAGAGTCATTTTCTTCATTTTTATACAATAGAACTTTGCCAAGTGATAAAGACAAGCCTAGGGCCCCTATTAAAAAAATAAACAGGATATAATACACTAAACAAAAACTCAAAAACCAGTTAAAATAAGAATCAGAAATATATTTATATTGAAAAAATGATAAACATAAGTATCCTGAGATTCTCAACTATAAAAAGAACATAATATCCATCTGCAAGTTGTTGCAATGATTAAATAACATACATAAAATTCTTAAATGAGTATCTGGTATATAAATGCTTAACAAATGACAACCATTATTACAACAAGGATTTACTACTAAGACCTTTAAAATTGGACCAGTCATTGCCTCCCTGCTTCAGCCTCAGCTTAAGCACACAACCATGATCACTGTTAAGTCAATCACATAGCTTTTGACTAGATCACTGACTAGATCACTTAAGGAAGTGAAAGATAGTGTCTGGAAAGCAAGGGGAAGTGAAGGCAGATTACCTGAGTAGGCATGGCCAGCTAGAACACATTCTGACATTTGTAAGCAGCATTCACAAAGATGAAGGAACAAAGAACAAAAATAAGAAGTAAAGACAATGGAGGTATTAGAGGAAATTGCTATGACATAAGCCCCAATGAAAGGTAAAAGATGTTTTATCTAATTTGAAAACAATTCAAAACTTACCATTCTTTCTCCTATAATTTAGAGTCAGGGTACTTATTTTTGTCTCAGCTACTTCTGAGACGATCTAAATTTCTTTTTCATTGTTGTGTGAAGGATTTAAATCCTTTTTTGTAAATCTCACTGTGAAACTTAGTTTTTAAGAGTTCCACTTTTATGCTTTGAAGTCAGAGACCTCTTTCGCTGTTTATCTAATCCTAGAAATTAAAGGCGCTGGGGATGCAGCTCAGTGGTACAGTGCTTGCCTCGGATGTGCAAGACTCTGGCTCAGATCCCGAGCATTACACACACACACATACACACGCACACGCCCATGGAGAGCTACTTTTTTTTTTTTTTTCGGTTTTTCTCCGGTACCGGGAACCAAACTCACGACCTTGCGCTTGCCAGGCAGGCGCTTTTGCTGCTGAGCTAAATCCCCAGCCCTTGGAGAGCTACTTTAATCCGGAAGCATATTCATGGGAAGGACACTCATGGCTATGGCTGTATCTTCATGGAGGAAAAGGTGAAGTATAAAGACAGCGTCATGGGAAAAGGCCAAAGCTGATGAAAAATCTGCATGCAATGTAAAGGAGAAGCAAAGCTCCTCAGAGTAATGAATGAAAATTAATTTGTATGGCTTTTCCTCTCCTCACTAACAGAAGTCCTATCTGTGACTGACGAATCTTTTAATAGATATTCTCAAAGTTGCCGGGTGGCCTCTTAGGAAATTTATCTGTTTATTCCAAAGTTTAGAATTTGCTATCCTTCAGACAGTCTAAGAATCAGAAATTAAGATAATTTTTTTCTCAAAAAAAAAAAAAAGGCTTTGATTTTTATCCCTCTGTCCATTCTCCTGATACTATTCATCCTATCTTTATAAACAACCCAAATACATCCTTTCCCAAACTACATATTGATCTTAGCAGTGAAACACAGGAACTCTCTGAATCTGTACACAAAAATATGCCTATGGGACAGGGACCTGTAACCAGACAAATCCAGGAAGGTGTCCAAGCCCTGTCACAGTTTCTCCATCCTACAAGCACACTTAAGGCTCAAAAAGCAAAATTAATGCCCAAACAGCCTTTGAGGCACCTAGACATGGAAACATTTCCTATCCTAGTCAGACCAGGCATCAGATAAAATATTGTAAGATTTTAATGGACCATCCATTTAGAAAAGGTTCTAACCTTTTAAAGCATATCATACAATGGCTTCTTTGTCAGGTAAGCAAGGAAGCTATGTCATTTTGGTGGCTTGTGAATTCCTATCTGGTCCATTGAACTGCAAAGATCTTGGATCCTATTAAAGGCTGTGGATGTCCACAAAATCATATCTCTGTTACAGAGAAAGAAGGGGCTGCTGCACTTGCTGGAATGTCTGACTTCAGATCAGATGCTTCAAATTTGGTTTCAACCAGGCTTCCACTGTGCCCAATGCCAAACTTGATGCTTTAGCAAGGGGGAAATTGCTAGATCCCAGGAACACACCAGATCTCTGAGATACAGAAGCATGCTTCAGTGGTACTAATCTTGGTCACCTTTGTTAGCACCAATCTCTCATCACTTCCAAATAAAAGACTATATATAGCTTCTCTCTGAGAAGAGGACCTGACTACTAAGAAGGAATTAACATGGAAGTTAATTAAAGGAGAAATTCCAAGGCCACAGCAACATCTGAGGCCAAGACAAAAAAAAAAAAAAAAAAAGGAAGAATTGAATGAGCAGCAACTCTGGGATACTTTAGTTTCTCCAGTTCTTGTCCAGCCTCATGGCGCCACCTGTACCCCAATGATTGGCACCACCTCTTCAATCCACAGCAAGTCCAGGGAAGCTGAGGCTCGAGTTTGTCGGTGGTGAATTCGGCGGAGCCGCAGAAGGTACAGGATGATGGCCAGTAGCACCACCAGGATACAAGCAAAGAATAGATAATGGTTGTAGACAAAGGACAGACGGAACCAGTTACCATGGGCTTGTCGGACACCTTCCTGTCGAAGATCCCTAAGGAAAGTGGAAAGAACTGTTAGTTTCCAAGAGAATTAATTACTCTGCCGTGAGGACCTAGTGCTGTTATCCCATTGAGTCTATCCACACAAATACTCTAAGACACCAGCTCCGCAAAGCAAGCAAAGGTGAATGATGTCCCTGTCACCACGGCTGATGTGACTCTTTCTGCACCTTCCTTTCCATGACCTACATAAGTAGTCTGCAGGCACAGAACATCTGGAACCGCAGGGGAAAGTGGGGAGGCCTTTCAAACAAGCCAGAAAGACCCAACTGAACAGCAAGGTAAGACAGATCATCTGTAAAATAAATTTTAAAATAATTTGTAAATATGCTACTAATTGGGAATAGAGTGCCCCTGAATCCAACCAAGAAATCAAAGGTGCTGATCTTTAGAAGTTGCTGCATTTCCTTAGGATTTAGCATATATCTAAATAAAGGTGTAACTTGACCAACTATGTTACAACATGGGAAAAAGTAGATACTTAAAAGTAAAGTACAGTGGTCTATTGGCCTGGCTAGAGTAGAAGCCAATGTTGAGTCCAGTTTGTGTTTTATTTAGCCTGTGGTGTTTTTTAAAAACTGTATCTCCAAACTCAAAGACTTCATATGAAACATGGATTTTTGCCTTCTCTGAGCAAACGAGAAATGGCAAATGCTTTAATGGCATCTCTGCAGAACAGGAACCAGCCCTTTGGTTGGGGGACATTCTGATTCTGACTGTAACCCAGTTCCCCCACTCAGTCACTTGCCTGACTCCTCACAGCATAGAGGAACAAACACTGAAGAGGAAGAATTCATCCCAGTTTATCTGGAATAGTCCAGGGGGAAGAATACCTAAAAACTGTCCCAAATATCTTACAGGACGTAATAGCAATATCCCCCCTAAAACATTTCATGTCTTTGTTCTAATTCCAGACCAGGTTGTTATGGTTTCTTTCTGGAACGTCCCCCACAGGCGTCCCCCACAGGCTCGGGTGTTTAGAGGTGGGGCTTGTGGAAGGTGACACTAATCAGGGGGTGCTCTACTCAACAGTGACTTAACCCCTCGGGAACTGATCGTTAAAGTGTGTCATGAGGAGGTGGCGCCTGTCGGAGGAGGTGGTCCCCGGAAATGTGGCCCCGGAGGTACACCTCCCTCCGCTGCCCCTGCCCTCTGCACTTTCAGCCTCCTGGCCACCATGGACTGAAAACATGCAGTTTTCCCCCACGAGAGCCTTCACCACGCCCTTCCTGCCTTGAAGCCAGCTGACAATGGACTGACTCCTCTAAAAACCGTGAGCCAAAATAAACCTGTCTTCCTCTAAGTTGTGGGTGCTGGGTATTGTGTCCAGGAAAGTAGCTAGGATAGGTCAGTGACCACTGCTGGTGTGACTCCACCCAGACAGCCTACCCCCTTCTCTAGTCACATCCTGTGTTTCTCAGGATAATTCAAGAATGACATTTCAGCTCATCAGTCAGAATCCTAGAAGTGGCTGGTAAGAACTCAATCCTAAAAACTGATCTATTACAGGTGAACAAGTACACCTGACTTCCTAAAACAGCAAAGCTGAGGAACAGACTCCAGACCAGTAATTCTTAACTTTCTGTTTCAGCATGCCTGGTCACAGCATGGCCTACATGGAAGTGATAATGGGAATCTGTTTGTTTTGGGGGCAAAGGTAGAGAGGGGGATCATTTAGATCTCTTTTGAGGCATCAACTAACATTCTCTGCGCTGAACATGTCAGCACGGTCAGCTGCATTTACCTGAGTGGTAAAAACCGCGTTTTATAGAGAATGGCTCCCAGTGTCCACTGGACCTCTCGGTCATACACCAGCTGGGCCGTCCGCAGGTTTGGGTAGTCGTAGGGAAAGTGGAATCCTTCATGTAGGACTTGGTACATCCAAGCTGACTTAAAGCACTGATATCTGATGTGACAACAGCAAATTAAATTTTTAAAAAAAGAAGAATTCTAACACTTTCCGTTGCAACAAGCCACGTGTTCACACTAGACATCAAAGACCTGCCTGCCCTGCCCGCTTCCTCATCTATAAAGTGAGCCAAACTTCAGCCTACTGCAAAGTACTAAAAGATGAAAACAGCCCTCTGGCAATAATGGTATACTGGAGCTCTGGTTTCTTTCTCTTTCCTTTCTCTCCTCTCCTCCTTTTCTTCCTTCTTTCTTCCTGAGCTCTTATCTGCAGAGAACATGCTGAAACACCTACAGATGTAACTGTACGATATCTAGGATTTGCTTCAAAATAAGCCAGTTGTAAGAGGCAGGTAGTGGGTGGGAAAAATAAAAACAAGATCAGCCAGGAGATACTCTTAGGGGAGATGCTGGGTAAAAGGTCCACAGGAGTATATGGTACTATTTTATTTTTGTTTATAACTTTGAAAGTTTTAAACTAAAACATTTACAAAATGGGAGGACCAATGAACCAAACTGTCAAAATGTTGATAGTTGTTGAAGCTAAGTTTTATTTATATGCTACTGTTCTTCCAACTTTTCTGCATATTTTTTCTACAGTAAAATATTTAAAAATAAAAAAGACCATTTTTTGTTTTCAAATCACTTGGTAAGAACTCTCTCTGGTAACCACTGGTTTCCCTTGGCATATGAAATTGGGTCACTATTTGGGCCCTAATCCCTCTGAAAATCAAATTCTGAAATAGTCAAATTCTCCTTCAACATAAAATCACATCTGTACTACTGCTTGATCACTCGTCATCATAATCTGCCATCCACATTTTAAGGCCATGTCTACAGTGGAAAAGAAAGTGACTTACTTGAGTCGATGCTCATCTGCATGTGAAGAAAAGAGGCCATTCTTGAATCTCTGAGTTAGTACTGACCAAGCCATGCCACAGTAATCCTGGAACAACCACACGGAAACAGAGCAACGCAAAATTGGAGACAAATGCTCCAACTTCCCTCATGGGTACAGCAGCGCCACTTGTAACAAGAGTTACTTGTGACTACTAGCTGAGACCAAAGGGAACAGAAATGACACATTCATTCACTGAACACTGTGACCTGCAACACTGTACTCCCTTTGCCTCTTAGTACAAACACAGCCCGCACTGGCTTCTGACCTCTTAGGCTTCAGAGAGGGCCAAGGTTAGGAACGGCAACATCAAAAGCCAAAGAAAAATTCATTCTACTCTATGTAGCACTGATGGGACTGGGGAGAACAAGTAAAACAGAATGGTTAGAAACCTATCCAAAAAAAAATGGAAACAAAGCTTCTGTAAATAAGAAAGGGAGAGGAGGGGAATGAAAAAAAAAAAAAAAAAAAGAATTAGGATACATTATGTCCAGGTACAAATTCCCTAGGATGACTATGAGCACTATGCATGGAAATATGTATTATCAACCTTTTTTTTAAAAAAAAGGAAAAGACTCTATCATCAGCCTGCTTCCATACTGTAATTCTCATCAAAAGAATCATTTCTTTTAGTCCATTTAGAAAACTAACATTTGCTGACTGTCTAATGTGTGCTAAGTGCTATCCTAGGTGCCAGGAGGTCAAGCAGTGAAAAACACTAAAAATTACCATGCCATGAAGCTTACATTCTGCTAGGTAGGAGTCAATAAACAAATACACACACACACACACACACACACACAAATACAAATACGCATGCAAGTATGTAAGATGACATAAATGCTCAACAGAAAAACAATGCAAGAAAGGGCAACAGGTAATACAGGAAGGTTGTAATTTTGCACAGGGTGGCCAGGAGAGGGGGAAGATAACATTTGAGTTAGAGTAAAAGGTAGTTAAGAGACCAAAATCATCGCTTTGTTCTCAGGAAGGGAATTCATTAATTTGCTAACAACTTGAGTAAAGAATAACTTGAAACCTTTGGTATTTGAGGGAATAAAATTTGAATGAATTTTGAGATAAAAGAAAAACTCAGCTAGGTCATGGACAGCCAAGAAGCTGTAGACTCTGGAGAGGAAAGGGCCTAAGAGGGTATTCCTGGAGGGCGGAGAAGAGAGAGCGATATAAACGGGGTGATCCACAGTACTTCTGAGGACCGCCTTTCGGGGATAGAATAGCAGATACTGCGGGTAATAGTTAGAAGTTTTGTTCATGTTTTTACCACAAGAACCCCTAGAGAATTATGAGAAAACAAAAAGGAGTGAATAAAAATGCAAGAGGACCTATTCTTTCCATATCTTTATGTAATGGCAGATACAGGTCAAGAGTTACACAAGAAGAGTTGCCTGCTACAGTCTGGATGTTAAAGGTTGGTCACAGTTTATATCTAGATGCCCCCCAAGGCCTCAAGCACTCATAGGTGGGGTTTGGGGAAGGTGAGTGCTTATGGGGGCTTACACAGGACTTGCTGTCAGGAGGTGGGATTTGGTTGGAAGAGGGGTCACTGGAGGTGTGGCCTGGAAGGGTCTATCTCCCTCTCCAGCTCCTCGCTTCACCCTCTTCCCAGCGGTCATGCCCTGAGTAGCGCTCTTCTCCCCAGGGCCTTCCACTATGCCTTCCTGCCCTGGAGCCAGCCAATATGGACTAAACATGTAAGCCAAAGTAAACTTCCTCTCCTTTAAACTGCAGGTGTTGGGTATTTTGTCTCAGCAATGAGAAAAATGACCAAGACAATGAGAAAAGTGACCAAGGTGGCAATATGGCAGGCAGCAGGGCCGTTAGAGGTGCGATCTCGTGGGAGGTCTGGGCACAGCCTTGAAGAGGACTGTGCATCCCCAGCTCCTCCCCATGCTCTTTGCTCTCTGGCTCGTGCTGTAAATGGTTTTGTTCCAGCACACATTCCCACGTGATGTGCTACCTCTCTACAGCCCCAAAGCAAAGGGGCCCAGGATCATGGACTGAAACCTGTCAGCCAAAATAAAGGAAGTTGATTACCTCAGATGTTTTGTTATAGTGACACAAAGGTGACTAACACAGACTCAAAATTAAGGCAGGGAAGCCGGGTGTGGTGGTGCACGCTTGTAATCCCAGCCCTTGGGAGGCTGAGGCAGGAGGATCGTTGGGAGTTCAAGAACAGCCTGGGCTACAAAGTGAGCTCAAGGCCAGCCTGAACTGCATAGTGGAACCCTGTCTCAAAAAGCCAAAAAATTAAGGCAGGGAGCTAAGGAAGGATGGCTCAACTTTTTTTTTTTTTTTT
>NW_004955507.1:5530827-5588275 GCF_000276665.1 Chinchilla lanigera | reverse complement strand
TGTAATATATATAGAATTTTAATTTTAAATAATACTTTTAACATCGCTGTTTTTCCCAACATCTAGTATTCTAAGTGGCTCCATACCACTCTGACCTCTTAACACCTCAAAGCAAGAGAAAGAAAATGGATTTGTCCACTGTATGACATCATCACCAAAAGCACATATAACAAGACATCCAGCAAAGGGAAAAATAAAAGAGATGATACTTTAAGCCATGAACATTAAACTTTGGGAAAGTTAACAGTAAAAACCATTAGCGACCACATCAATTTTATACCTGGGTAATATGACAGCCAGGAAAACTTAAATTAGTTAGAAGGCAGCTTAGCATAGCGGGTTCCTTAACTTTGTCTGTTTGACACAGGGTTTTGCTATGTAGTTCAGGCGGGCCTTGAACTCACTATGTAGCCCAGGCTGGCCTCAAACTCATGGCAATTCTCCTGCCTCAGCCTCCCAAGTGCTGGGATTACAGGCATGTACCGCCATGCCTGGCTTCCTTAACTTTTCTGAGTGCACTTTCTCCTCTGTAAAATGTGAGCTTTTATGGCCCCTGCAAAAAATCAAGTGAGATCATGCATGCAAAACTCCCTGCACGGTGTCTGGCACAAAATTAGGCATCCAGTAAATGGTTGCTACCAGCTGAGTCATCTTTGTCATTAATGATTTACCTGAGCAGCCTTGGCAAATGTTGGCCCATGGTAGCGGCCGCCTATGCGCAACACATCCTCCGTGCAGTAAAAAAATTCTGAGAAGCCATAGAACTCGCTGTTGTTAAAGTCAATTGGCGATTGGTAAATGCCATTCAGTGAGGCCTGGCTGGTGTTGGAGCGAGCCAGCAGCGGGCTCAGCATCATCCCACACGTTGCCCAGTCTCCCTTTCCTCGGATATGCAGGACTTGGCTGTTTCTCTCCACCACATCTGTCAGTCCCACAGGCAGGCAGGGATCCAGAAATGGATTGTCAGGACTCAAGCCTGTCTTCTCTCCCAGCAATCTGTCGCAATGACAAAAACAAAACAGAAGTCCAATGAACTCACTCTCACTGAAAAAACACAATGTGCTTCCTAGATACCTTGTCATTTTCATGATATCCCTAGAAACAAGGGTGGAATGGAGTATTAATATGCAGTAGTATCATATGTACATATACTTAAGTTAATTAAACTTAGAAAAAGGGGGGAGTGGAAAAAAGGAGGATGGGAGGGAGAGAGGAAGAGAGAGGACGGTGATCAATTTTATTCAACACTGCTGTCAGCACGTCCGTTTTCCAGGGTACAGTGAAACTGGAGATGTGAATCAGCTGTTCTTCACCTGAACTGCATTCCTGCATGTCTCTCAGAAGTACAAGGTTCTCACTACGCTGACTGTCATTCTTGCGTTTTAAGTCACAACTGCAAAGAGGCAAAGCGGGAAGGGCTGAGGAGGATGTCCTGAGGAGGGCACCATGGCACTGGCACAGTGGTGATGCCTGGCCCTGAATGAGCAGCACTGAGACAGAACAGGTGGAGCACCAGCTCCAGGGAGCCACCTGCAGGGGCAGGAGCCTCTGAGTAGACAGAGGGATGGCATCTGACTCCTGCCGTGGTGGCACACAATTCCAGTTATTTAGTCTGCTTGTCTAGACACTGTGCTCTCCTTCCTAGAGATTAATGTGCAGGATGGAAATTATGTGGCGATTAATAAATGTGCCAGCTGAAGTTAACTGTTCATCAGTTCCTAAACAGATGTGAGCGGCACATCTAGGATGGAAATGCAACAAACATGTTTGGAGCACTAGGATGGAAATTAGGAGGAGCTACCTTATACCACATATTTTAAACATTTAATTAGCCTCACTTATCACTGAGATGCCATGCCTGCCTGGGACACAGGGACAGATCACAATAAACTACTGAACTTTTCATGAGTCCTAATAACGAACAGACTTCATCCAAGTCATCTCTCCCTAGGAGAGAAATGCTGTCCCATTGGCAAGGGTGATCGGAAAGGAGGCAGCAAGCACTTATCCACCTTAGTGGAATACGAATATGTCTTCCTAATATCTGAAGCCTAATCATATTCTATTTTATAAACCTGGTCTTATATCAAATGTACCTGTTTTTGTTAAGAGTTTCATTCAGCACAAGATCTTCATAGCGCTGCCGGGCAAAGTTACCTCCAAAACCCAGAAAGGTTGTGACGTAAACCCTGTACACATGTTCAGTGTGTTGTACGTCACAGCCCAGATTGAACTCTGCCAATAGGATCTTGGCAGCTTCTTCCTGATGTTAAAAAACAAAAGAGAATTTTAGTTCAAGTTAATTTCTAGAAAGCTAGAACACTGCTCATACACCAAGCCTCATTTTCCAGAACTATTCTTTCAAACATTTTACTGCATCCTTTCGTCCTCATACCATTACTTTAGCTAATAAGAGATGAAATGATGAGACTGCACCAAAGTGTACAAATTAAAGGCCAGGTTGGAAGATTAAATACCAAATTATAGACTCAAACACTATCTTTGGTTATAAGAGGTAGAATCATTATAGTTGATGTCATTTTCTCTGTGCTTTCCAACTCTCCACAATAGGAATGTGCTATTTTCATAATTAGAGAAAACAATCTTTTAATAAGAAAGGAATTTGGGGGACTGTCATGAGATCTATGCTCTGACTTTTTCTAAAGTTTATTTAATAATTCCTAATATTGGGGCTGGGGATTTAGCTCAGCGGCACAGCGCCTGCCTGGCAAGCGCAAGGTCGTGAGTTCGATCCCCGGTACCAGAAAAAAACAAAAAAACAAAAAAGAATTCCTAATATTTCCTGCGACAGATTTGGGCATTGGGAAAGTTCAATTTCATTTTACTTCCAATGAAAAGGTGGTTTTTAAATTTTTCTTTTAGTGCAGAAGGCAAATAATCACATTCCTCAGCTCAAGGCACACTGTCACTGCAAAGTCCTTGTTTTATTTATTGATTCCTATTTATCCTCATAGCCATACCTATACCTAGTCCCTGCCATAGGCAACCATTCTAATGTGCTTAATGAGCAATTTTCATGTGTATTATTGTAAAATGGAAATTATTATTTTTTATTTATTTTTAAGTTATGAAAATTCTATGACAGCCAGCAACTCTACTTCTAGGTACACACCCAAGAGATGTGAAAACTTACATCTACACAAAAATGTGTACGTCAAAGTTCACAGCTGTATTATTCCTAACAACCAAAATGGGCAAAAGGTTGAGATGGCCATCAAATGATGAATGGAAAAACAAAACATGACACGTTCGTACAGTGGAATGTTATTCAGACATAAAAAGTGATCAAGTACTGCTGCACGCTGCAACACAGACGAACCTTGGAAACACCTTGCTAAGCAACAGGTAGATATAAATGGACACTGTATGATTTAATTTATATGAAAAACTCAGAACAGATAGATCCCTAGAAGACAGAAAATAGACTTGTGGTTGTCAGGGGTAGGGAGAGAATAGGAAATAACTGCTAAGGAATATAGAGCTTCTTTTTGAGGTGATGAACATGTTCTGAAATTCTAAAGTGAGGGTGGTACAACTTTTGCATATGCACAACTTTCTGAATGTACAAAAAATATGTTAAGCATTTAGGGATTTAAAATTTTTTTTTAAATGCTTTATATGTTTCACTGTTTCTTTCCTTTTTCATTAAGTACTAAGATCCATGTATAAAAGTCATTATATTGCTATGTGTATATCTAATTTCTTTTTTTTTTTCTAATTTCTTGCTTACAAGCTACTTTCTATAACAGTATCGCTTTCTAAATATGCACACGCTAAAGTCATTTAAAAATGTATACCCCAGTGCTACTTGTCACATACTCCTTAGAACCAGAACTGTACCTTTATTTATCTATTGAATATGTACCAACAAGTAGACTAAAAACTTCTCAGTCATCAACCCTGCCACGGAGATCTATGTTGATTGCCAAAATCATATTTTCCACAGTTCTGTGGAAATTCTTACATATACATTCTTCTTTCAACACATCCAACATTGAACTCATTCGTTTTAAAACTTTTTTTTTTTTTAAACTCATCCAGCATTTATTATGTGAACCATTTCTTCACCGTGAGCCTCTGCCTGTTGCTGGAAGCATTGTCCCCACCCTGACCCTCAGCTCCCTGGAGGGGAGCACGGGGCCAATTCGGAGGGGGCCCAAGGCATGGGGGGCAGGGCAGGGGATGGGGATGGGGATGGGCAGTGTGCCAGAGCGGATCCCAGAAGACACACATCCCACAGAGGCAGAGACGGGCGTCGACCCCCACCCCACCCAGCGGCCGCAAGGGCGTCGGGGAAAGACCAGGCATCCAGAGACATTTCGGTCCTTCCCATCCAGGTGCGGGGGGGGCGGTGTCACGGTCCTGAGCTCTGCCTTCAGGGCACACTAGCCCCGAGCCAAGGTGGTTTTGATGGCAGCCACCAGCTTCCGAAACTTGCTGTCCGTGTCCAGGAAGCCATCGCCTCCCTTCTTGGAGTGAATCAGCTTCCCAGCTACGGTCACTTCAAAGAAGCCGGGGAACTGGGGTGTCCCCTCACCACAGATGTCCAGGCATCCGGGGAACTCATCTTCCAGCTTCTCCTTGAGATGGAGATACTTGGGCTTGTAGCCTCAAGAGCCACAATAAACGACTCGCACCATGAGAGCCATGATGGCGAGCCTCATTTTAAAACTTAAGAGCTAGGAGACCAATGGATGCTGTCACCCAAACCTCTAAGAACCTTATTGTTTACTTAGCATCAACTCTGCCCTTGCCCCTGTGCCTTCTCTCAGTGAATGAGATCTTTACCCTCCTGGTTACCCTTCCTGGACCGTCAGCATCCCTGGCCATCGTACTACCACAACCAGTTACCCAATTACAATTACATTGGTTTTTTCACTCCAAAACATTCCTCAAAATCTGTTTCCTCTTTTCCATTTCCACTTACACTGTCTCATTCAACTTCTTACCACTTCTCACTCAAGACTCCCTGACCTACATTTCTTTGTCCTACTTATACCAAAAATTTTCTCCTAAAACACATCAGATCATAGCCAACATGGTCACAAAACTCAGCAATGGAAAGGACCTTCAGAGTTTGTTTTATGATGGAACTGAAGCACCTGACTGCCCTACTCAAAACTTTTGCTGGCTCCCCACTATCTACAGAACTAATAAACATTTCACATTTCTTGCACATAGTAGATGCTCAATAATAAAAACTGCATTTCCCTCCTATGATCAAACTTCTCCCTCAAAATACATCCTCACATTCTGGTAGGATAAAGAACATTAGAGACACAGGAATTGAATTATTAGTAATGGGAAGGGATATATGGGACAAAAGGTATGTTTCAAATAACTGTGCTCCAGGACTTAGTGTTGTGGTTACTCCTCAGGCAACCACAGAAGATAAGGAGTATTAGCTGTAACTGGTAGAATGTACCAAATACTTATAAACTAGCCAATCTGCCAAGTGCATCACACACATAGTATTACTTCCTCTCACAACTAAGGTAGAACTATCATTATGCCTTTTTACACATGAGGACACTGAGGCTCAGAGAAGGAACTCAAAATAACACAAGCATCTGAACAAGTATTTGGACCCACACAGGTTGGTCTAAGGCCAAAGACAATGTTCTTCTTTCTCACAATACTGTCATTTCTGACTAAATTTCCATGAATAGCCAAACACCTGTTTTGGGGGGAGGGCAGAGGTTGAGGTAGGAACTTCATAAGCAATTTGGAGAGAGGCTCCTCCCATATCCAGGATCCCTACTGTCCTTCGGCGTCCTGTTGTTGATTCCTGGGAACTGTCAGCATCTGATTCTGAAATGATAAAGCAGCAAAAGGGCCCCAGTAAGTAAAAACCAAAGTCAAAAAGAAAGGACCCTCCCCTTCAAAAAACAGCCATCCTTTACAAATGTGGAAGCAAACGAAAACAAGTTCATCTAAAGCTACTGGCTATATATTACATAAAGAGTTATTTCAAGTGACTTAAACATGATACTTCGGCTATGTATTCACAGGAAATTATATCCTGAAGATAAAAGAAACAAATATCTTAAATTGCATTCTAGTAGTGTAATATTATTCATATTGTTATTTTAGAATAATTAAACGTATATGTTAATTTTTTGGTTGGTGCTAGGATTAAATCCAGGGCCTTGAGCAAGCTTAGCAAGCACTTTGCCACTAAGCTATATCCCCAGCCTATATTACTAACTTTAGGAACAAAGATAAGCATGAAAGAAAAGGATACTGGTTAAAATCAAAGCCAAAACTTATAATCTTTTATTTTAAAGAAAAAAAAAAATTTGAAAACAAGATAATGGAAGGGTAACAATGGTTAATACATTGTATACTGTTATCCTTAAATTAGTTACTCAGAGTACAAGAGATGGGCATTTAACTGTCCAAACAATATTACCACAAACTTTTCTTTTCAATGAACTAAGAGAAATTAGTAGTATAACTTAACTATCTCATATATTTTTTTCCTCTTGCTTTTCTCTTCCTTCTTTTCTCCATCCCCTATCCCAGTTCCTCTTCCTTTTGAAGTTTCTTCCATTTTACAGTATCAACTGTACATTTTGGATCTTATTTACTCTTTCAGCTTCTTACCCTAGGGAGACAATATGATGTTTACACATGTGCATCTGGTTTATTGCACTTGTGAGTATGGTCTCAAGTTGCACCTATTTACTTATAAAAGACTCAAGTTTATCTTTCTTTATGGCCTAGTACTATTCCATTGTATACAAAGACCACATCTTTTTTATCCATTCCTTGGTTGATGGGCATTTGGGTTGTTTTTAAGACCTAGCTATTACAAATTATGCTGCTGTAAACATGGGTGCATATATATTGCCGTGGCATGATGTTTTTAAGATACCCAGAAGGGGAATAGCTGGGTGGAATGGGACTTCTAATTCTAGTTTTTTTGAGGAATGTCCACCTGATTTCCACAGTGGTTTCACCAGTCTACACTCCCACCAGCAGTGCAGAAGGGTTCCTTCTTCCCCAGAGCCCCTCCAGCATTTGTTACTGGTTCATTTCCTGATGACAGCCTTTCTTTCTGGGGTGAGATGGAATCTCAGTGTTGTTTCAACCTGCATTTCTCGAATGACCAGTGATGCTGAACAGTTTTTCATGCATTTATTTGCCATTTGTATTTCTTCATCTGAAAAGTATGTATTCATCTCCAATGCCCATTTTTGGACTGGGTCTTTAAATCTGGAAGGTCTGATATTTTTGAGGTCTTTATACATTCTTGATAGCAATACATAATCTTAAATATGAGTTGGAAGCATCAGTACAAACTCATAATTCACTTTTCTCCTTCCTAAAACAATCATATTACCTTGCTCTGATCACTGAAAAGCTTAGAAACTGATAACACAGGAGGAATGAGCACCCCTGGAATCTAAACCACAGTCTTTACATATTATTTTCCATCAAAATAAAGCAGGCTTTCATTTTAAAAAATGGTCAATGCCAGGTCTAAGGTAGAAGGTATCTGAAATGAGGATGGAATACCTCTGTAAGTCAGAGAGCAGAAGAAATAACAAAAGTATTGGGATCATGTTAAAAAGGATACAAGGGCCAACCTAAAGGTGCTCCTGCAGACGCGATGGCCTCTCCCACTCCTTCCCCATCCTGGGGATTTAACGAACCCAGGGCCTCCTACACATTAGTTCATGAAAGTTTAAAAAAAAAGTTCACTGTTTACCTTTGAAAAGTGCTAGGATACCAAGAAATTATTCAAAAGCTTAATAAGGAAAATAATCAAGGATTTAGCCTGTTTTTCCCATAAGAACTATATTTCAAGATAACCAAAAGAGCTGATGATAAAAAGTTCATTATATAAAACCCCGGGGGGGGGGGGGGAATCACTATTTTACAAGCTCTAATGCAAACACATATCTGAGTAATGACCACAATTGGCTCTGACAACCATTAGGCGAATGGTGGATGAGGAATTTTTATAACAGATTAGGTCAGGCTTGGCAATGCCTGAACCCTTACTTCATCAGTCTGAACATGACTAAAAGTAAAAGAACCAGACTAATGAAACCCCTGACGTGATGCAGTAGGAAACACACGGCATCACCTTACAGATGAACCTGAGCCTGATCGATCTGTACGTGACCTCTAGTACCAGGACACAGAGCAAAGGGTACCGTCACAGATCCCACAAGGATGAGGGAGGTGACCTTTTAGAGTGAGTGCACACATTGCAACCCAAAACCCACTTACTTATCGCAAAGTGCCAACACTGCAACTAAAGCAGAACACTGAGGTTTTTATTTTAGAAAAAACAACTGTTATCTGACACTCGACTGCTGGTTGCTGTGCTGACAGAGGGCTCTATGTGCCCACTGTGGCACACGGGCCATCGGTTCACCATCACTTCAGAAGACCAATTCCAGAAGGTGGCAAATTCATTCTATTAAATTACTCGGTTTTGCCTCTTTTATTTTTTTATTTTATTTTATTTTTTTTGGTACCGGCAATCGAACTCACGACCTTGTGCTTGCCAGGTAAGCACTTTGCCGCTGAGCTAAATCCCCAGCCCCCAAACGAACATTCTTGAGGAAGATTAATAAAATCTCTATCTGGGTAGTAGATAGGTCCTATATGCATACAATCAGGAATTGTTAATTCTGTTAATTTTAGAATGGCATTTTGGATTTTTTTTGTCATTTGTTCTGTTTTGTAACTGTTAGAGATACACACTGGCATATATGAACATGAAATGTAACATCTGGTGTTTGCTTTAAAAAAAATTGGCCAGGCGTAGTGGCACATACCTGTAATCCCAGCACTGGGGAGGCTGAGGCAGGAGGACCATTGCAAGTTCGAGACTAGCCTAGGCTACAAAGTGAGCTCAAGGCCAGCCTGAACTGCATAGTGAGGCCCCGTCTCAAAAAGACAAAAAAAAAAAAAAAAAAAAAGAGGAAAACACGTTTTATGCGGAGGAAATATGGAAACAAAAAATTCCAAACTCTTGACTGTTGAGTCTGGGTAATAGTTCCAAGGAAGTTCATTTTATTATTTATTCTACTTTTATAAATGTTTGGAAAAAAAAAGAAAAAAATGTTTGAAACTATGCATATGAAAAAGTTAAAAAGAAATAAAGAAAGCAAATTAGGACTGGAAAATGAGACAGCTTGTGTGTGTGTGTGTGTGTGTGTGTGTGTGCATACGTGTGTGTGTTGAAGCAGCTTAAATTTCAAGAAAGAAAAACAGTTGGGCATGGTAGTACATGCCTGTAATCCCAATACTAAGGGAGGCTGAGGCAGGAGAATCACAAAATCAAGCCCAACCTGGGAAATTCAGCAAATTAATAAGACCCTGTCACAAAATTAAAAAAGAAGAAGAAGAAGAAAGGCCTGAGAGTGTGCAAAAGCCCTGGGTTCAATTCCCATTACTACATACACAGAAAAAATAAAGGAAGAAAGAAAAAGAGAGAGAGAGAGAGAAAGAAAAATAACTCCAAATTAGCACTTAGACACTACCAATAGATTATAACTTAACCCTTCAGCCCTTAAAGAATTACCGTAAGACAGTATTACTCACCATCCTCATGGTCAAATCTTCCCAAAACAAAGTTGATACCAATCCATGCATAAACCCCTAAAGAAGAAACACAAAAGGCCTCACTTAATTCTCTACTGCTAGCCCATGTGCTCACATCTTCCTAGGACTGCTCTCTTCCCCTTTTCTTGGGAGAAAAAAAAAGTCATTGTACTGTATTTTATTCTATACTCTCAGTGTATAGATTTTAAATCTTTTATTTTGTGATTCCTCCCCTCTTAGCAAATTATTTGCCTAAGAGGCTGTGGCAGAAGGACTGTGAGGATAAGGCCAGCCTGGGCTATACAGCAAGTGAAAGCCTGGCCTGGAGTGAGATCCAGCCTTTAAGCTTAAAAAAGGATTACCTGCATCTTCCAAATTTCCTGTAATGAATAACTATAGAAATAGACGTTAAAAAATGTGAATTCTTTAGTTCTACTGGGCAAGGCAGAAGAAGCACTTCTGAGTGCAAAGAGAAATTCTACTCAGAACGCATGCAGTCGCTTTGTGAAAGCTCTGGTAAGTGGAAGACACACACTGAGAAAGAGTCCAGAATTTACCCCAACCCAGCAGTGAGCCTCTCATTTTTTCCCCACAGATGTTTCTTGGCCTAGATTCAAAAGCAACTTGAAACATGAAAGTATGAATCAGGTATGGGCAGAAATAACTTCAAGACTTTCTGGTCCAAGGAGTAGAAAAAGGAGACCCCACCAGTTCAGAGAGTGTTGCTGCTTTTTTTTTTTTTTTTTCTTTTTGTGTGTCCCTTTCTGCCCCAGACAGTCCTGTAGCAACAGAGGTGCAGGGTGGGTGGATTCCTAAAACTCTAAAGAATGCGAGTTCTCCCTAGGCAGAAGAATAATAGCCTGTGTGGGGCACATTCATACTGCTTACTTTTCTCCCTGTGTCCTACCACTTGGCCCTGGATGCAGATGCAATCATGGGAAGTCCTTGGCAGAGTAGGCACATTAAAAGCCTCATTTTCTGGGTGTGGTACTGCATGCCTATAATCCCAGCACTGTGGGAGGCTGAGGCAGGAGGATCACAAGTTCAAGACCACCCGGGGCAACTTGGTGACTTAACATGGCCCTGTCTCAAAATAAAAAAGAAAAAATTTTTAAAGGGGGGTGATGGTGGGTGGGTGTGGCTCAGTGAAAAGGCCTTAAATTCAACACACACACACACACACACACATACACACACACACACACACACACCCTAATTTTCTGACCAGAGAACCTGAAAGTGAGCTCCACAGAACAAGAAAGTATTGGGATTATCATGAGAGTAGGGACTAAGCTGTGTATGAACTGGTCTTACTTCTGAGGCGCACATGTATGCCTCTGACCCTAAATTATACACCAAAGGCTTTGAGAATTGAACCACAGACAAAGCCACTGCCCAGGCTCAACTGACCACTCGTTTACAGACATGGGACAGATCCAAACACAGTAGCAGGGTCTAAGTATTGAATAAATGCATTAATAGAATTACAGCCCACACAACTTGAGTCTGAATGTGACCCCTCCACAATAGTCTTAGGATATAAACAAATTACTTGTCATACAAAGAACCAAAAGAAAACTTATAAGGGAAAAGACAGTCCAAAGATGCCAACCCCGAGATGACACATATATTAGTTATCAAAGACTTAAAGCAGCTGTGCAACCAAGAAATACAAGCTGTCTTGCAATAAATAGATTCAGCAAAGAAACAATATTAAGAAGGAAATGTGATTTTAAGACTGAAAAATACAAAATTAAAATTCAGAAAGGTAATTATTTTTCTTTCAGCAGACCAGAGCTAGAAGATATACAATATCCTCCTTTTTTAAGAAATAAGGCCAGGCACAGTGCCACACACCTGTAATCCCAGCACTGGGGAGGCTGAGGCAGGAGATTGCAGAGAATTCAAGGCCGGCCTGAACTACATAGCAAGACATTGTCTCAAAAAACCAAAACAAAACAAAACAACTACATAGTAGCTTCAGTAAAGGAAGCACCTATAACAAAAGTAATGCATCCTAATCATTCCCTGAAGTTAAAATTTCCCCTTATTTAAGCTAGTATTTGCTTTATACTTGAATTTAGCAAACTCAATACAATTCCTAGAACTATATATTTTCAAAAATACTGTTAGCTAACCAAAAATCCATTTAGAATCATCATTAAATATTAATACACTCTAAACATGGTGCTTAGTACTAAGTTAAAGCCTGATAGAAGTAGTAGTCTAAAATAGATACCAATGCAGAATACAGAAACTGTTTAGTAAAAATCAAGAAAACTGTTGGCAGAAAAATAAAAAACCAGCTATACCGAGTAATTCTAATGCAATAGCTAAGGGAAATGGTGACTGGCTGAAAAAACGACCCGGTTGCACCTTAAAAAAACAAGTCAAGGCCCACTACCTTCTTGCTTCCCGGAGATCACTTCTGCCTGAGACTGAGAAAAAAGGAAGTCAAACTCCAGTGGTAAATCCTTCACCAGGTCAGCCAAGATAGCCAACTGCTTCCTGCAAAAAAAGAAAAATCGAAAAGTTAATCATTAACTCTCTTCTTACTTGGTGTAATTCAGCAGGCCTGTGGTCCCAGCTACTTGGCCAACCTGGCAAAATAGTAAAATGCCATCTTTCAAAAAGCAAAACAAGCCAATCTCTCCTTGCAAACTGTCTTAACTAAGTGTCCTTTTACTTGGTCTTGTTGTGGTATCATCACAGTTCACCCACCCTATCAACTTGCCCAGCCTTGCTTCTTTTCGGTAATTTTTTTTTTCTGCATTGGGAATTAAACCCAAGGCCTTCACACTGAGCTATATCCTCAACCCTTTTTTAATTTTTTATTTTGAGACAGGATCTCACTAAGTCACCAAATTGACCAGGCTGTGCTCAAAATTGCAATCCTCCTGCCCCCGCCTCTCAGACTACTGAGATTACAGGCATGTGCCAAGAGGCCTAGCTACCACCTTTGACTTCAGACGCTTAAACTACTTCCCAAGTACACCTCCCAACACACAGGGCAATCTGCTAATAGTAATACTTTCCCTGTAGATAACGGTATAACTCACAGTGTTAAAAGATGCTTCTCAGAGGGTGATTATGAATAAACCACAGGAAACTGTAGCACAGTTTCACCATTATAAGCTAAATAAATTACATTACCCCTAATTAGTATTACAGAAAGATGTAAATTAGGAAACACAATCTCATCCTCAGATCTTGTATAATGCAGAAGCAACACCTCACATTACCACTTAAGAACTATAGTTAGTCCCACAAGTTTTTATATAATTCTTTGCCTCAGCATTAATTTTAAGGTACTCCTCCATAGTTCAAGGGTTTTTTGTTTGTTACAAAATCTAATCATTTGAAAAACCCAGATCAGGCTCAAAATCCAAAATTCATAATACAGTATTTCCAATTTGGGGATGACTTCTGAAACTTTGTATCCATGGGTTGTTTTTTCTTTTAAAGCCTTAAGTATGTAATCAGTATTATCAAGCAAAGAAAAGCAAAGAAACACAGCAGGAAATAATAGTATGAATCTAGGAAAAACAGTCTATTGGCTCAGATGGTTGTCAGCATGACTTGGTGAAGAACGTTGCTAGCACAAAACGTGCAGAATCACACTAGAGACTGTAATCTTCCAATACAGTGCCAAGTACAGTTTCTTTTAAAAAGTCTTTGCTATATGTATTCAATTTTTACAAGATTTTCACATGGGAAACAAGATGAGCTATTCTTCTCCCTCTACTGGATATGCTTCTAACCCACCCACGGTGGGGCTCACTGGGTTTGATGATGATATGGAAGAACTTTCAGGCACGAACCTACACTGCTGTTTGGAATACTCCCTTTCTTCAGGGTACTTGAGAACTGTTTCAAATTTGTAAAATGTACTTAAGCTCTGATCCAGATACTATACTTAAAAAAATTCATTCCAAGGAATGAAGAGAATACTGCAGCACAATTTATTTATAATAATGACAATGCCAAGCCATGGTGGTACACACCTGTGATCTCAGCACTTGGGAGGCTGAGGCAGGTAGACTGATGCAAGTTCCTGGCCAACCTGGGATGCATACTGAGTGCAAGGCCAGCCTGAGCTACATGATGAGACCTTGTCTCAAAAAAAAAGAACAATGACAAACTGAAAGTAACATAGTAACTAGGGATTGGTTAAATAATTTATGGTACAGCCACTCAATGTAATACTAATAGAAGTTTAAAAGAAATGAGGTGAATTTATATCTATAGGTACTAACATAAAAAAGTGTTTAGGGGCCAGGGATATAGCTCAGCTGCACAAGCGCCTGCCTGGCAAGCTCAAGTTCCTGAGTTTGATTCCCAGTACCAAAACAAAACAAAACAAAAAGTGTTTAATATATTTTGTTAAGTTCTACAAAGTTACAAAATAGTACATATAATGCCATCCTACTCAAAAACAAACAAAAAATTCTTCATGTACTGCAGAGGAATAGGACAGAACTTTCATTTTCTAAAATTCAGTGTTGTGGGGCTGGGGATTTAGCTCAGCCGCACAGCACCTGCCCAGCAAGTGCAACGTTGTGAGTTCGATTCCCGGTACTGGAAAAAAAAATAAAAATAAAAAATAAAAAAAATAAAATTCAGTGTTGTTTCTTTAAAAAAAAAAAACATGTAATGGCAAAAGTCCCACATGTTAGGTACTCTTACCCTAACCTATATTCCCAACCCTTTTTATTTTATTTTGAGACACAATCTCACTAAATTGCCAAGGCTAGCCTCAAAATTGAAGTTTTCTTGCCTCGGTCTCCCAAGTAACCAGGATTATAGGTGTGTGCCACCACACCCAACTAACTTTGTAATTTTTTAAAGGGAATTTCCACTACAAAATAAAAGGGAAGTAGAAAAAATAATTCTGTTAAACCACTGGCAAACAGGATAAAACCAAGCGCTAGTAAATTCAAAATACAGTCCAGGTGATTCAACCCTATACTGAATACTACTCATAAATGCTAATATAAATCAGATTCTTGCAGTTGACTATTCACAACTAGCTTGGCTTTAGAGGCAGCAGTGATTTCATGAAGCCCAGACCTGAAGTATGCGTTACTGAGAGAGGTGATCAGAAAACCAGTAAAAGGGAAGGCAAAACTCTCTTAAAATTCCTAAGATAAAATGAGTATTAATATTCAGAGCTTCTGTACTAACAGTTAACATCGTAGACAGATGAAGTAGGACTACAGAACTGATTTGGGTCAGATTTTAACAAACAGAGGCCATGCTGGGCAGTCCAAGAGATGAGGCAATCTCCTCCTTTGCTCCAGACACACATAAGATGCCCGAGCCACTGCCCAGGTTCCTCTACCTAGTCCTGCAGCCCGGAACTACCTTTTTGATCTCCAAGTTAGTTGTTCTCTGGCCTTCCCCCTGCTTCCTTGGTTGTGAGACCTAATGTAACCACTCACAGAGTTTGTGATGTGGTATCCCCTCTTGAGTCATATACTCTTCCCACAGTTTCTAAAATCTTTTAAATGATGTGAGTATTACCAATGTCAAAAGTAAAAATTCTAAATAAACTGCAAGTGCTATATGATTACAGCTTTGCAGAAATTTCATATAAATGTACATGTACAGAGAAGGTATTGGGACAAAATAGTTTTGACTGAGTAGTAAATTGTAAAGTTCATTTTGTTTGATTCATTTTTAAGATTTCCTTTAATGATACAAGGTTGCAGCTACAATATTTTAAGTTTGGTTTTAAAAATTAGTAAAAACAAAATGAAAAATTTTAAAAGACCAAGATATAGGAGGAAATTAACAGGGAACTAGATGGCCTATCATGTTGACAAATGGTTATATAAATAACGTGCTTCTTAAGAGTAAATCAGACAATAAAACGCAACCTGTGAGTCTAAACAGGAGGAAAGAATTCTACTGAAAGAAGTGTTGATACATGTTATGTTGTCTGGCATGTGTGGCAGAAAGGATGAAGCTAGATTTTTTTCTTGTTAGTTTTTTCCTTCTTCTCTCGTTATTTATTTATTTATTTAGGTAACACCGGGGATTGCGCCCTGGGCCTTTGCACTCATGGCTGAAAAGAGCAACTCTGTTTATTTTTTATTTTGAGACAGTCTTGATAAATCACTCAGTTGCTTAAACTGGGCTTGAACTTGCAATGCTTCTGCCTAAGCCCACTAGAGTGTTGAGATTCTAGGCATGAATCACCGTAGCCATCTGCTGTTGCTGTTTTAAGCAGAGAAAGGCCAGGTATAAGAATTAAAATGTGAGGAAGAGGAAGCTGCTACTTACCACTGGAAAACAGTTAAGCTAATAAGAAATGCCTATACTATGACATTATGAACATTCCTGGAGACTGACCTCTAAAGTTAAGATTGACAATGACCTCATTATTACGATACCAAATGTCAAAAAAAATAAGCATGTGGGATTCTTCTGCACAGCAAAGGAAACGATCAACAGAGTGACAAAGCACACTATAGACAGGAAGAAAATATTTGCAAACCACATCTGATTAGGAGCTACTCTTCAAAATATAAAAGAAAGTCTTACAACTCAATAGCAAAAATAACCCTAAGAACCTCATTTTAAAATGGGCTACAGACTTGACACTTGACATATCTCCAAAGACAAACAGCCAACTAGTACAGTACATGGGAAAATACTCAAGGTCATTCCTCATCAGGACATGCAAATCAACACCACAGTGAGATACTATCTCACACTTGTCAGGAAGGCCACCATTTAAAAACAAGAGACAAGGGTTGTCAAGAGTGCAGAGAAACTGGAACCTCTGCATACTGTTGGTGGGAATGTAACACAGCATGGCAGCTACGGAACACAATATAGAGGTTCCCCAAAAACTGTTTAAATCAAGGTCTGAGGGGGGCTGGGGATTTAGCTTAGCGGCAAAAACGCCTGCCTGGCAAGCGCAAGGTCGTGAGTTCCGTTCCCGGTACCGGAGAAAAACCAAAAACAAAAAAAAAAAAAAACAAAAAAAAATCAAGGTCTGAGGATGTAGCTCAATTGTAGAACATCTGCTTAGCATATGCAAGGCTCTGGAGCTAATCCCTAGCACAGGAAAAAAAGATAAAAATAGAACTACCATGATCTTCTAGGTAATTATTCCAAAGAATTAAAATTGGGATTGCAAAGAAATATTAGCACTCTCGTGTTCACTGCAGCATCGTTCACATTAGCCGAGATGTGATGACAACCTAATGTTCATGGACAGATGAACAGATACAGAAAATATGGTACCATACATACATATAATGGAATACTATTTAGTATTAAAAAGCAGGAAATTCTGCAATATGTAACAAAATGGACAGACCTTGAGGGCTTAGGCTCATTATACTAAGAGAAACAATGGGCATAAAGGTTCAGCTAAGCATTGTAAGTTAGCTCTAAGATATGCTGCACAGTACTGTACACAGAGCTAACATATACTTAAAAATGTGGTAAGAAGGTAGAACCCATGTTAAATGTTCCTACCACATTAAGAAAAAAATCATAAGAAAACAAAATTCAGGGCATTCATAATAAGTGCAGTGGGCCTTAGCGGGTATCAAAGGGGAACTTCACAAACAAGGAGTGCCCTGGCCTAAATATAACTGCCTCTTCTTCTTTCTCAGTCTCCTCTTTCTCTTTTTCTAATGCAGGAAAAGGAAGTGGGTGGCAAGACAGCAGGCTGAATTGGCACAGTCAAATGGGAAAAACTTGCCTGGGTAGGGCTGAGGAAACTCGTCTTAAGTGATGAAGGCTGAGCTTTCTGTAGCATCACAAGGAGGGACTCACGGGTTATCTCCACAACCCAGAGAGAGCTACAGAAAAAGCAGCACTGCTAACCTGGTTTGCCTGATAGCCCTAGCAGGTATCCAGATCCTCATGTGGGCTTCTCATTACCTTCTGTAATTATGTCCTCCCTCTGGGGGCTTCAT
Source organism: Chinchilla lanigera (assembly GCF_000276665.1). Lineage (NCBI taxonomy): Eukaryota > Metazoa > Chordata > Mammalia > Rodentia > Chinchillidae > Chinchilla > Chinchilla lanigera. The sequence continues at coordinate 5,570,753 of NW_004955507.1, read as the reverse complement.
AATTCAAATAAAATCACTATCACTCCCAAAACTCAATCCAAACTTACTACAACCTAAGAAGTGCAGAGATATGATCAACTGACTATGCAACAACTAGGTACAGGGGTGGCTCTTGCTTTATTTCTGAGCAAGGAGTCTTTTTGTGCTACCTGTGAGCTCCGCATGGTGTACCCACATCTACCTCAAGACTAGGGAACTAGAGGGTGATGCAGACAATCAGTCTTTCAACACTTGTGCACCCATGTTCCTGTTTCCCAGACTCTGCATGGCACCTCTCAGGAAGGAGCCTCATGCCTGCGGTGCAGAGGATATAAAGGGGCGTCTCCTTATGCTTCTTCACAGGTACATGAGCAGCAGCAAAGCTCAGCAGAGGCCGAAGGTAATCACTGGCATGTTCTGGAGTGTCTGCCATCGCAGAGATTCCTTAAGAAAAATAAAATACTTTCTTTAAAAAGCAGATCACAAACTGAGAAAACTGATACTCCATAGGTTCTACTTAAGGTCCTACAATTAATTTATTTGAGAAGAGTGGGAGACAATGAACAGCATACCACTCTGTTATGGTATAGATATAAAACATCCCCAAAAGTCTTACATTTGGGCCCAGTCAGAAGGGGTGGATCACTGGGGGCTTGAACTGGAAGGGTATATTCTCATCCCTAATTCCTCCCTTTTCCTTCTGCTTCTGGTCATCACGCACTGAGCTGCTGTTCACCACACTGCTCCACCATGCTGCCAATACCTTGGAGCCAACGGACCATAGACTGAACCCACGGAAACTATGAGCCAGAATAAACTTCTTTAAATTGCATGTGTTGGATATTTTGTTCCAGCAATGGGAAAGCTAATATACCCTCTGTTAGGGTTTGTGTCTGGGTGTCCCCACAAAGACACACGCAGTCATGGGGCGGGCTTTCAGAGTTCAGGATTGATTCAGGGGTGTGAATGCTACACTCACCCTGGGGCAGATAGTGTGCATATGTAAGGGTGAAAGAGGCTGCTTGCCGCCACTCCTCCCTTTTGTTCTTATTGCCTTTGCTGTTTTCTGCCGCCATGAACTGCTGCCCTCTGCCTTGTGCCACTCTACCTTGGAGCCAGCTGAGTATGGACTAAAACTTCCACAAACTGTGAGCTAAATAAACCTTTCCTTCCTTAATTTTGGGCAGCCAATATTTTGTCCCAGGGAAGAGAGAAAAGTAACCAAGACACCCTCCCACCAGACTCCCACTAAGAAAAGGGTAGCTGCTTTCTCCCTTTTCTTCTCTCCTCGCTCATCCTTTAGCAGATAAAAGATCAACAACAAAATACTATATATTCTGATTAGTACCTGGCTTGATTTTTTTAACCACAGGTTGGCTGTTGCGGTCTCTCATCTGTTTGATGTCCAGCAAGTCATGCGGGTTCCCATTATGTCTTGGCCAGAAATAAACAAAAATCCTGGAGCCACTGCTACCACAGTCTATCACGAGTCCATAATTCAGATTTGGGTCTTCAGTATCAGTAGCTTCAAGCTCCCCTACCCGAGCCAAATACCTAAACCAGGCAGAAAAGAGAAACAAGGCAGGTCCGTGAGAGGCATCATCACCTACTTCATTGGTTCATGAGCCTTTCCTACTGTCTCGATGTGCCAGCACATGAACTCCTAATGAAGGAAAAAGAACACATTAGCCATATTTACTGCTGTACATGAGGTAACAGCTGGTTGGCCTGACTAAACACCAATGCAAGTAGATAAATAAAAGACTCATTCATATTTGGGGCAGATTTGAAACTGGCTGGGCTAATAAATCTTTTATGAAGTACTGAAGAGTTTGTGAGCTGACTAAATTGCTGAGTTATGCTGTTACAAGCCACCAAGTTGTGGGTGGCTAGATAACTATGATAATCATTTCTTTATTTACCTATCCTTTCTATACATAATTATAAACAATATTATGGGATGGTTATCATTTAATGTGGGTTTCTCGGTGGTATTTTTAATTGTATCTGGGGGCAAGATTATTCTGTGCTTTATGCTAGAATTACACTAATAAGAATGTATTTCAGGGCTGGGGATACAGCTCAGTGGCACAGGTTGATTCCTGGTACCAAAAAAAAAAAAAAAAAAAGTATTTCATAAAAATAATCATTTCTGTAATCTTTTAGAATATTTTGTATGGCCTGGAGGTGTAGTTTAATGGCAGAGTGCTTGTCTAGCATTTGAGGTCCTGAGTCTGATCCCAGCCCTAAAGAAGGAAAATAAAATATAAATATAAAAAGAATTATAAGATACAAAGAATAACAATAAAACAAATGGCATTGTACCCATCATCCACCTTAAAAATAAAACACTACACTATTTGACGAAAAAAATGCATCCAGGCCCTAACACATGGTATTTGCTGTTGGGATTTTTATTTCAGATCCTCATTCCAATACATATGGCTGGAAGATGAAACAAGTGAAGGTGCTACCATCAAACACATCAAGATTTGACTCTCAGCTCTATCACAGTCATCAAGTTCTGTAACTTCTCTGTTTCTTCATCTGTAAAATAAGAAGAGTTAAGAGTATCTGCTAGAGGCTGGGGATACAGATCAGTGGCACAGTGTCTGCCCAGCAGGTGCAAGGCCCAGTATTCCATTTTCCATCCCTAGCACTACCAAATAAAAGAAAAAAAAAAAAGAAAGAAAAAAAGGCTTATCCTCAAAAAGTGAATGTATGTCAGTGAGTTAAGTAGTTCTATGCTACTACTGCTGCTAAGATAAATATTAGGAGATAGAACAGGAGACTCTTAAGGAAAAGTCTAGAAAGAAAGAGGGTTAAGAATTGGTAAAATGCTTCTGAGCATTAAAATTTTAATATTAAAATTTGTCGGGCTGGGGATACAGCTCAGCGGCACAGCACCTGCCTGGCAAGCACAAGATCCTAAGTTCAATTCCCGGTGCCAAAAAAAAAAAAATTTGTCAGAACCAGAAAGAGGACATAACTGCATGGTACAAAGACCATAATTTTACCTTCTAAATTCCTTAAGATCTGAGTAAGTATTGCTATAGAATGAGATTAATAATGGTCTGGATAAATCCTCTGAAAGGTATGCTGTGAATTTTTTCAAGTAGTATATAGTCCACCCTGCTCATCCAACATTTTCTTTAGAGTTAACTCCTAGATCTCCAAGAGCCCTACAAGGAAGCCTTAAGAAACAGACTGCGTGAAGCCTGAAGTTAATACACTCTGGAAGTCTTCTTTAAAAAAAAAACAAAAGACTCAATGCTAAAATACAAAAGGAGCCCACAGAAGTAAAGGGCCTTGAAGTACAGATACTCTTGGCTTCTTGTAAATCCATATCCAGTCAGAACACTAAATCATAGGTCACATCCCTCAAACCAGTCTAGCCTATGTTTATTCATGATTTCACACTGCTATGCAGACTACTGAGTTTCTTGCTTTATTTTTTTTTTATTTTAAAAATAAAAGGAGGAAAACATTAACAGACATACAACATTTTACAACATATCAAAAGAATAGTGCAGACAATACAGAGTTACAAAGTGGTAGGGAATTAACAATGGTGGTTGTATTACATATTGATATCTTCAAAGTGGCTTCTCATGAAAACAGATATAGACATGCAATACTGGTCAACCAAAGACTCATTGACAGTTTCTTTCAGCATAGAACTAGAAGACAGAAGAACAACCATGTTAACTATCCTGTATGAGTTTCTTGCTTTAGACAGAAAAGGAAGCTTAATGAAAAGAGCATTTAAAAACAGTTCTGAAATCAAAAGTAGAACTGAATACCTATCCTACTCTACAATGCAAATGCATTTTTTAAAAACAAAAAAGAACATACATTTATCCTTCAACATAGTACTGTAAATTATTGCATAAGGTAGGGGCAGACAGAAAATTTTTTTTCTGGATCTGAAGCAGAAGCAAGTTAAGGGAAATTAAGTAGGTGGTAAAAATCTGTGACACAATAGAAAAGTTCACATTCCTGAAGATTCTGCTTCACCATGTATCCGCCCACTCTAATCAAATTACTGGCCTGACGTGGGTTCAGAATTCACCAATCAGTTTGTAACAGCTCACTGCTATCAAAAAAAGCTGACAGAAGTCTATGTTCAAGCTACAGAATTCTTGCAAATACTGACAGATTTAAATAAACAAAACCAGGCTCGCTCAAAGAGGCCTTGTCATTTCCCGTCATAGCACTCTTTCCACTTCGCTTGCTTCACAGATCTTTCCCTGTTTGCTTCACTTTGCCGAGATTCTAGACCCCATCGCTTCCTGCTTATTGGATACTTATTCCCTAGTGCCCTGGGTCTCAAACTTTGTGCCTCAGAACTCCTTTAAAAAAAAAAGAACTCCTTTATATTCTTAAAAATTACTGGACCCCCAAGAGCTTTTGTGTACATGGGTTACATCTACCTATATTTAGTATATTACAAAACAAAAGTTTTAACTTTTATTAATTCATTTAACTAAAACAATAAATTATTTATCTATTAACATATTTATGTACAGAAGCTCCATTTTTGCCAGGTGCGGTGGTGCACACATAATCTGAGCACTCTGGGAGACCAAGGCAGGAAGATCAAAAGTTCAAGACTAGCCATGCAATTTAGTGAATTAGTGAGATGCTGTCACAAAATTTAAAACACTAAGAACTTTTCACGCTTGTGCTGATTTAACACAGGGCCTCATACAGGCTAGGCAGGCCCTTATCACAGAGCTACACACCTGGATCGTTTTTAAAATTTTATTTTGAGACAGGGTTTCATTAAGCTGCCCTTGTTGACCTCAAACTTCCAGTTTTCCTACCTCAGTCTCTCAAGTAGCTGGACTGAGGTAAAGACACTTTGCCTATCTTGTGCTTTTTTTTTTTGAGACAGGGTCTTGCTATGTAGTTCAGACTGGTCTCAAACTTGTGCCAATCCTCCTGCCTCAGCCTCCCAAGTGCTGGGATAACAAGGCACATGCTACCTTGTATTTTTTTTTGTTGTTTTGTTTTTCTTCCAGTACTAGGAATTGAACTCACGACCTTGTGCTTGCCAGGCAGGCGCTTTGCCGCCAAGCTAAATCCCCAGCTCCTATCTTGTATTTTTTAATGGCCTTACCTAGACAGAATTTTGTAACATCATGTTTTGGAAAATACTGATTCACTGAATTACACAAATCTCCCAAACATCGAAACATTTCATTTTACAATATAAAAAATAAAACATTCACTATACCACCAAAGTCTTTTAAGTATTAGAAAGCTGTCAAATTCACAACTTTGCAAGGACAGCTTTTCAAAATTCTAATTTTCACTTGAAAGTTCAAATTTTATCATTGGTAATAATGATAGCTGTTTTCTTTGGAGTAACAGGTTTACTTTCATTTTCAAGAAAATGTCCATTCAGTACCCAAGTCTAAAAACCAGTTTTTCTGGCAGTCCTTTTTTCAAATAAAAAATACTGCCTCATGATAAAGCAGCGAGATTTAGCTCATAACTCAACTATCGAAGCACTTTTCCTCAACACAACCTGAGTATACACCAGAGTGTTAACACATACTTCGCCCCTCATCAGGAGATACTAAGGAAAACTGGTTATTTTTTGTCCCCATTACAACTATGTGACAATGAAGAATATAGCAATAATTCATACAATTAATTCATCTAACTAAAACATTTTTGGTGTTTCTCTCTTGATTTATGCTAAGACACCAGAAGTTTTATTCTGTATTGCTTTTCTACCATTAGCGTAAATGTCAGCTCACTGAACAAGGCAAATAACATTGCAAAAATTAAGAGATGGAAGCAACCCAAATGTATACCTATGGATAAACTGATTTTTAAAACTGAGCCAGATGGTGTTAGACTCCTATAACCCCAACTACTCGGAAGGCTGAAGCAAGATCACAACTTTGAGGCAAATTTGAGCACCTCAGCAGGACAATGTCTCAAAAGCTTAGAACAGGGCTGCGAATGCAGCTCAGTGGTAGAGTACTTCCCTAGCATGAGAGAGGCCTCTGGCTTCCAGCCCCTGTACTGAATGAATGAATGAGCGAATGAATGAAGGAAGGAGGGGAGGAAGAAATGAATAAATAAATAAATAATGTATCTGTGTATATGAAGGAGTATGAGCTTTCAAAAAGCAAGAAATCAGGCCGGGGATGCAGCTCAGCAGTGCAGCACCTGCCTGGCAAGCACGAGACCCCAAGTTTGATTCCTGGTACCAAAAAAGAAGAAAGAAAAAGAACAAGAAATCCTGCCACATGCTCCTACATGGACAAACCTGCAGAACATCATGCCAAGAGCTTTCCACATGCCAAAGATTAAACCTAGACCGTATCTCTCACCATGCATGAAACTAAAATCAAAATGGATCAAAGATCTAAATATTAAACCAGAAATGCTTTATCTGCTGGAAGATAGAACAGGCAAAAAAAAAAAAAAAAAAAAAATGGTTATCATTGGTAACAATTATGGTATTGGTAATCACTGAGAAAAAAAAAAACGAACTAGAGGTTCCATCTGACCCAGCTATTCATCTAGGTATCTTCCCAAAAGAGTTAAAACCATCGTACCACAGCGAAGATACAGGTGTAGGCCAAGACTTTGTGAACAAAACCCTGATCACACAGTTAATGTTAAAAGAATCAACAACGGGGACCACATCATTTTAAAAAGTTTTGCACAACAGAAGAAACCACCAATAGAGTGAAGACGCAACCCACAGAATGAGAAAAAATTTTACCAGCTATTCCTCAGACAAAAGACTAATATCTAGACTATATAAAGAATTCAAAAAAGTCAGACCTCCCCAAATTTAAAGACCCAGTCCAAAAATGGGCATCTGAAATGAACAGACACTTCTCAATGAAGAAGTACAAACAGCAAATAAATATATGAAAAGATGTTCAACATCACTGGTCATTTAAGAGATGCAAATTAAAACAACACTGAGATTCCATCTCACCCCAGACAGAATGGCTATTATCAAGAATCAACCAATAATAAATGCTGGTGGGGCTGTGGGAAAAAAAGGAACCGTTCTCCACTGATGATGAGGTATAAATTGGTACAACCACTGTAGAAATCAATATGAAGATTCCTCAAAAAACTAAAACTAAAAATAGAAGAAAAAAAAACTAGAGGTTCCATCTGAACCAGCTATTCATCTACGTATCTTCCCAAAAGAGTTAAAACCATCATACCACAGTGATACATGCACACCCATGTTTACAGCAGCACAATTTGTAACAGCTAAGTCTTGGAAATAGCCCGTACCCCCATCAATGCATGAATGGATAGAGAAAATGTGGTTTTTATACACAATGGAGTACTACTCTGCCATAAAGAAGGGAAAAAACTTGAGAAAATTTTAGGTAAGTGGATGCATTTTGAGAACATAATTTTTAAGTGAAATAAATCAGACACATTTAAATACTACACTGCTTGTCTTGTGCAAAAAACCCAAAGGGTAAATAAGGACCAAAATGGAGGCTAGATATCGAGATGTAGGAAGAAAATCTTCAAATGGTGAGGGGAGGAAGGGGAGGGGGGATGGAGAAGGGAGGAAGGGAATAAGGATAAAAAAATGTAAAAGAATGGAAGGAAAACAATAGAAACAAAGTTTTATAAATGGAGAGAAGAAAGATGGAAGGGAAGGGGAGGGAAGGAGAGGGGAAAGGAGAGGAAAAATAGAATTAAGGTGTAGTACACACAGGTACAAATTCCCTAGGATGAATACAATCATTAGTATGGCAAAAAGTGTACTAATAAAATTAATTTTTAAAAAGGAAACTATGAAAAAAAAAGAACATCCTGCCAAGGGAAACAAGTCAGTCATAAAAAGCTAAATACTGCATGATTTCTCTTATGTGAGGTATCTTAGTCAGAATGACAGAAACCAGAGTAAAATGGAGGAAGGGGTGGCTGGCTGAAGGGAGAAAAAGAGTCGTCCATTCTGCATAGGGCTTCACACTTGGAGGCCTGTTGCACAACAATGTAAATACACTTAACACTCCTCAACTGTACAGCTGGTTAAGATGGTAAACATTATGTTTCTTTTTTTAACTACAAAAAAAAAAAAGAGAGAGAGATAAAGAACATCTTAATGTTGTAATGAAAACAGTTCTGGCATCATAGACTCCTGAAAATGATCTGAGCCCTCCTAAGGGTCTGTAAGCACGATGAGAACCACGGCTTTAACGCACCTTTCTCTTTCTAACATTCATCTGACCTTTTTACCTATTTCTTTTTTCTTGTCCCCTTTGACATGGTTTCCTAGTTATTAAGAAGCTTCATGCAGGGGCTGGGGATTTAGCTCAGCGGCACAGTGCCTGCCTGACAAGTGCGAGGTTGTGAGTTCGATTCCCGGTGCTGGAAAAAAACCAAAACAAACAAACAAACAAAAAAAACAAAAGAAGCTTCATGCAACTATGCTGACCCTTATGATAGCCACAAAAATGGTTTGCGCTTTACTCAACCATGCCGACCCATAGAATACCCACATGGATGTGAAAAGGCTTCTTCTTTTGTTCTTAAATGTGAAATGTCACTATTCCTTTGGAGTAATTTGTTTATATTTCAATATAAGCCCCTAAGGTTTCTTTCACGTTTGTTTGTTCCACCTCTCCATTTAGAGATGCTGTTATCTTAAGAGCAGGTGCCTCGTATCAACATTATCACAGTGTCCTCTAAATGGTCCTCACGTTTCTCTGAATGGTTTGGTCACAGCTCACAATACGGAGCTGCTGGTTTGTTAACAATTTTTTTTTTATCTATACACAGCTATGTTCAAAATCAGCTGGACTCTTACAAAGTTTCCACGGCTTTCTGAAGCAGGAGCCTGTTATCCTCTCTGATTCCTGCCAAATTAGCAACCTTAGAGCTCTAATTTTGGTGAACTCAACTTTGCTTTCTCTTCCCTTAGAAACCTTCATGTATACCATGGTGAAAGATGGCAGCTGACATTAGACCACAAGGCAACAGGAAAGGACCGGACGGCATTTATGTTACTCTTCCCAGATGAACCTTTGATCAATCACTGCAGGTGGCAGAAAGTCTCCACTTGTCTCATTCTCCGTACAAATGAGAAACTAAAGCACAACTTTTCTCTCTGGGAAGTAATAAAATTGTCTTTTTCAAGAACTGTGACCTTTCTTAACCTTGCACCCTACACTTTTCTCTCTTAGCTTCTAACATGACTCACCAAACTTTCCTGGATTTTCTCACTTCCAGTCTGCAGTCCTGAGTTGGCAGGTTATGGTTAATTACTTCCATTAGTAGACCCTTCTGCTTTGCTACACTGCACTAAGCCAATCTCTAAAGAGGACCTAAAGTCCAAGAGAACAGTTCCAAAAGCTTTGGAATCCCTTACATCCACCTTCCCAAGGGAGGTCTCACACACACACACACACACACACACACACACACACACACACATACACACACACACACACACCACCCTGTCTCTTAAGATTTCCTTCTAGTCTGAAAAGAAAATCACTCACAAATACACCACCCCAGGTAGAACTGGAAGACCATGGCTTTTCACTGTCATTATGCTGAAAACATTAACAGCATTACAGCTATAACTGACCAAACCATTGCTGAGCTTACAAAATCAACACTAATACCACTTTCACAGGTCAAACAGAACTCACTGATGCACCAAAAGTCTATGAAAGGGGCCCCCAGCTCTTTGCTGGATGTCATCATACTCCATGTCATGGTCTCCATGACTCAGAACCAAGTATAATGACACTAAAGTAGCTGCGTAAAAGCGATAACAGTAATATTGTGTAAAGTTATTACTTACTTCCTAGTAAGATTAACCAGACTAGTCAGGAACATTTGCAATTTAGAGTCCTGCTTATAAATACTATAAATACCATGAAGATCAAGTAAATGAATAAATGTGAGTAGATGCCTTTAATTTCACCAGAAAAAAAATCTCTGAATTGCTCTACTTAACAACCCCAATATCCTCGTTTGTCCTTTTTTATTCTAACTATAAACAATGCCTCTTTATCTGCTTTAACAAACTGAAACTCCGAAGGAAAGCCAGTACGAGCTCATCGTTGGCACAAACCTCTCACTAGCTATTCCCAGATAGCAAAGGGACATGAAGCAGCACATTTCAGTGCCTACAGAAGACATTCTTCATGACAATAATTCAACCACACAAAACTCTACCCTCTCATGAAGACAGCAACAGGATTCTGAAAAGTGAACAATATTAAATATTAAGTTAAAAATGTACAAAATATACAGAACATCAAGGTAAGAACACTGTACCATTTGTCTTATAAAATATAAGTATACACACTAAAAGTACCCTTTACATTAAAAATTAACAATTTACCCAGTATCTAAGACAGTGCTTGAAACATGATAGACTTAGCTCTGCCCAATATAACTTCCTGGTATAAGGAATATTCTGTATCTGCACTGTCTAATAGGATCCACTAGACATATGTGGCTCTTGAGCACCTAAAATCTGCCCAATGCAAATAATTAGTTTTTTTTCATTTTAATTTAATTTAAATAACCATTGGTAGGCAGTACTTAACCCTATTGGATGCCACAGACATTGCTGCCACTTAGTATCTGTTAAATAAGTGAGTAGATGAATAAGTTGTGCAGCTGTACCTCTTCTAAGTACATTTCTGAAAGAGTTAAAGTGATACATGCTCACCGATGTTTACAGCAGCACAATTCAACCATCAGGTGGTCTATGTATCCATCAAGAGATGGATACATTTACAGCAGCACAATAAACCATCAAGTGGTCTATGTATCCATCAACAGACAAAAGAATAAAGAAAATGTGGTATACACATGCAGTGGAAGGGGCTTGGGATTTAGCTCAGCGGCACAGCGCCCGCCTGGCAAGCGCAAGGTCGTGAGTTCGATTCCCAGTACCGGAAAAAAACTAAAAAAAAAAAAAAAAACCCACATGCAGTAGAGAACTACTCAGCCATCAAGGAGGATAAACTTGAGTAACTGTAGGAAAATGGATGAATTCTGAGGCCATAATGTTAAGTTAAATAAATCAGACACAGGAGGTTAAATATTACATTGCTTCTGTAAGAAACCCAAAACATAAATAAGGAGCAAAATAAGAGACGGTAGGAAGCAGGGAGGCAGACTCTAGAGATGGGAAGCAGAACTGCGAAAGCAGGGAACAGGGAGGAAAGGACAGAGGAGGAATAAAAATGATCAAGATTCAGTATATATATGGACCAATTTCCCAAAATAAATATAATTATTATGTATCACAAACACATACTAATTATTATGTTTCACAAACCTATGCTAATAAAAAAGCGGAAAATGTTAATATAAAACATTAACTACATCATACATATTAAAAAACAGCTGGGCATGGTGGCGCACATCCGCAGTCTCAGCTGCTTGGGAGGCAAGGTGGGAGAATCACCTGCACTCAGGAGTTCCGGACTGCAGTGCACTATGCCCATCAGGTGTCTGCAACAACTCTGGGACCATCGAGGGTAGGGGGGACACGATGTTGCCTAAGGAAGGGCGAACTAGGCAAGGCCAGAAACAGAGCAGGTCAAAAAACTGCAACATCCAAGACAGACTACCATTTCTAATTAAAGCAATGCCTGATTTATCAATACCACAGAAGCGTTCCTCTAGGCACACTTTCCTGGATCAAAGGTTTCCAAATTTGCTCCTGTGAAGACACGTGGGTATTCCTGGAAGCACAGAACACTCTGTAGAACACCATAAAATACTGATAAAAATTTCATCACATGACTTAGAAACAATCTAAATAGGGGGGCAAAGACTGTATTATATATACACATAATATAACAACCACAACTAGAAGCACTTGTTTAGACATTTTTTATTACCTGTTGAACTAAGGTGATAAATATTTCCATCAATTCCTAGTTATTTGCTTAATCATTTGCTCATCAGCTAGTGCTCACCAGTGCTTAAGGAGTAGCAATTGCCACAAAAAATAAATTACGGAAGCAAAATTTTAAATGGAGATAATGTGGCCTATTATCTTTAGTGTACACTTTCAGGGCAGAGAAAAGAATTAAAGAATAGGAAAATCAACATTATTTCAAATATTATTCTAGGGCTCACATCACACCAAGTAGCCCAGGTGCTTTAATTTTAATTCAAACAACGAATACATAAAGAAAATGAGATTTCAGGACAGTAAGGAGTGTACCTAAGATCACCAACTGCAAATGACTAGAACCAAAAATCAATCTTCTTTCCCTAACAGCAATACTGCCTCCCTCAAGTAAATACAACGAACCTGACAGCAATGGTTTTCAACCCAGGCTGTATATTACATACAGTCTCTCTGAGAAGAAGCCCTACTCTCTGTACAGTATTTGTTAAAGATGCTCAAAATGACTTAGATAGATAATGACTAAAAATCAATTCTTTAAGTCAACCTTAACAAATTATTACTGTAATAAAAGTTTTAGTAAAATATACAGACCTGTTTACCACTACAGAAATTGTCTGTAGAAATTCAGTCACACCAAGTCTATTTTTAATACATTCCCTCTCCCTTGCCTCCTTCAAGGTGCCAAGTATTACTGATTATTGTCACCTGTGTGCCTTCATCCACCTTCCAGCATTCTAATTCACTGTTACCTGCTGTGCTGTGAGATGACACAGAACCATACTAATTAAAACTGTGTGTAAAAGAAAGGCAAGAAGGTTTTATGTGAGAGCCTTTTATCAGTAAAGTACATGAACTTTTAGGACATGAAGTGAGTGATAGCAAATTTAATTACTCACAGGCCTCTTCTGATTACTTTCTGAGTCAGAATTTTGTTCCTGATTCTTGTAATTCCTGATTCTTTGCTCCGGACTCTACACAGCTATACATAAGCTGTTGTATAACTAGGAAATAATTATTCCTTCAAGTCTGCCTGCCTTCCTAGAGTACGAACTTTGAGTTCAGGAGCCACGTTTTATTCATCTTTGTACCTAGTGCCTAATACAATGCCATGTGCGCGGCAAGCTCTCAGCAAATGTTTGCTTCCTAAAAGACTCCTGATGGCTGCCGAAAGTTTAATAAGCTTTATTAAGCAAGGAGCTCTAGTCTACATGGCTGCTCAACCAAATATTGTCACAGTGGAACAATCTGTGTGTTCCGAAGCTCTCTGGCAACTTGTTTCAGTTAATCTGACCTACCAAGTACACACTGGATCTGGTCACTTGGGGTACACCACTGTAAGAACTGTTGGACCAGGGCTGGGGAGGTAGCGTGGTAATAGAGTACTTGCCTGCTTACCATGCATGACGCCTTAGGTTCAAGCCTCAGTATCACTGCCTCCCCGCAAAAAGAACTGTGAGACAATTCTGTCGCACATATTGTCCAAATGCTTTTACTTTTCTCCATCCACATTGGTGCAGCTCAAGTTTAGTCATCATCATCCCAACTTGCTTCTTTTTTACACACATCTCCCTGCTTCTTTTTTTATTCTCCTCCACTGCATTTTCCACAATACCAACCAAGACAACTTTTTAAAAAAATCAAGTCAGATCATATTATACTTCAAAACCTTTCAAAGTCTCTCCTCTGCCCTTCGGATGCTATTTAACTCCCTCAAATGACTTAACAAGATTCAAACTGATCTACCACTCCAGCTTACTATTCGCTCTCCAATAGCTCTTTAGCCATATTTATGAACCTATACGTGATTCATAACTAGACCATGCTGTCTTCCAGTGAGAAACTGTGCTCAGGTGTGTCAAAAAACCCCAATAAAACTAAGCATGGTGGCACAAGCCTGTAACTCCAGCACCTAGGAGGCTGAGGCAGAAGGATAGCAAATTTAAGCCCTGGGCAGTTTAGCAACTTAATAAGACTCTGTCTCAAAAAAAAAAGAATTTAAAGGGCTGGGGATGTAGCTCAGTACAAAAGCCCTAGGTTTAATTCCCAATACCACCAAAAAAAAAAAAAAAAAAAAATCCCAGTAAGCATTAAGGAAATTCCATTTATGGATTTAAGTCTCCAAAGTTAAGAAGTTTCTTAAGGCCAATTAGTAAGCACTGTTGTCATTCAGTGTTTCCTCTTCTGGACAATAAGATTCAAAATTACGTATGCTGGGCATGGTGGCACACGCCTGTAATCCCATCACTCAGGAGGCTGAGGCAAGAAGACTGCTGCAAGTTCAAGGCCAGCCTGAACCATACAGTGTCACCCTGTCTCAAAAAAACATAAACAAAAAATTTTAGAAACCATATTAAAAAGGCGGGGCAAGATGGTGCATACCTATAATCCCAGCACTTGGAAATCTGAAGCAGGAGGATTGCCATGATTTTTAAGCCAACATTGGCTACATAGTAAGTTCAAGGCCAACCTGAACTACACAGTGAGACCTTGTCTCAAAAAAACAAAAAAAAAATTTCGTATGACTAGACTGGTACTGAAGGAAAAGGTTGAAAACATAAACCTCTTAGGAAAAAAATATCGAAGTCTCTATGTCCTAGTGCCTATTAGAACCTGCATAAAGAGGCAGATTGCTCAGTAAATTTTTATTCAATTAATTAATGATAAAAAATGAAAAGAGCTGATTGTGGTGGCACACACCTATAATCTCAGCACTCAGGATGCTGAAGGAGAAGGACTGCCGTGAGTTGGAGGCCAGCCTGAGCTACACAGTGAGACCCTGTTTCAAAAAAAAAAGATAAGCTCTTAGGCAAAAACTACCCAGAAATAAAATAGAGTAGGCATATTCTCCAACTGACAAAAAAAGATTCAAGAAGAGTGGCTAGAGGGGTCTGGAAAGGTTCTTCATTCTTAGAAGGACATGGGAAACCTGCTTCTCTCTCCTACAGGACATGAGTGAGGATGCTGCCCTGGTTGCTACTGCCTGCTATTTTGCAACCACTAAATAAGCTGGCACTGTGGACAGCAAAAAAGAAGGCCACGCTTCCCATCCTCCTAGCCAGTGATGAACTTGTGATCCCTGTATCCCTGGTTTTCTAGTTATGTTAGCCAATAAATTATTTTTATTAAAGTTAGTCTGGGCTCTTATTTGTACCCCAAAGTCTGCTAACTAATACATATCTGGAAAACAATGAACAGAAAATATTTTTAAAAATAAAACATGTGAAGATCATATTGAAGATGATGATAACAAAATGCCATTATTTAATTTTGTAGCCTTGACAGAATCTAATCTCAAAAAGGCAGCAAAATCAATCACTGCAATAAAAGAATATAGATTTTCTGTGCAACTAGTATAGTATTGAGTGTATATCAAATAATTCAGATGTATTTTCTTTTTTTTTTGCAGTACCAGGGATTGAACTCATGACCTTGCGCTTGCCAGGCAGGTGCTTATGCCACTGAGCTATATCCCCAGTCCTTCAGATGTGTTTTCTATAGAAAGAGTTATTCAGCTTTCACTGGATAGAATGAGCAGAACAGACGCTACAGAAGAAATTAGTAATGGATTTGAAGGCACAGCAATAAAATATCCAGAATGAAATATGTAAGAAAAAAGGGCCAGGGGGAAAAGAAGGAATAGAATATCAGTGAGTGAGGGAAATGGTCACACACATGTAGTTAGAGACCCCCGATGAGAAGTAGGGGAGGACAGAAAACTGTACGAAGAGGTAAAGGTCAAAAACCTCCCAAATTTAATTAAAAAGCTTAAATTCATATATTCAAGAACCCAAAGGCTCATCTTATTCCTCTTTCTACCCCAGTGCTTAACACAGCATCATGCACAACAAGCTCTCAGCAAATGTTTGCTTTCAGACAAGAATCATGAATCACGTAGAAAATGACAACAAGGCTCAAACTTTCGATCCTCCTGCCTCTGCCTCCCAGAGTGCCAGGATATGTTACCATAGCCAACTGCTGTTAGGTTCCTATATTATCCATGAAGAGGTAGACTGCAATAAATTAAAGATGAATACTACAAACCATAAAACAGCCACTTTAAAAAAATACTATATCTAATAAGCCAATAAGAAACAAAATGCAGTCATAAAAAATGTACTCAAAAGCCAGGTGTGGTGGCGCACACCTGCAATCCCAGCACTTGGGCGGCTTAGCCAGGAAGATTTCCATATGTTTGAGCAATTCAAAGGCCAGCCTGATTTACACAGTAAGACCCTGTCTCAAAGAGTACTCAAAGTGGGTTTAAGATCTTCCTTACGTAATGCACAGCACATAACTTTACTAACAAAATCCCCCAAAAGGGTCAAAGGTAATAGCGTGTTAAACAGCTTATCAAATTGCTTATGACTTCAGTAGCAAAACTGATCGAAGTGATCAAAAGCTGACTCACCTTTCATATAGCCTATCTCTTGGTAATGAAGCACCCCAATGTCGAAAGTCCATGATTAACATAAGTAAAAGGAGACAGGATATGAAGAAGACTCCCAGGAATGCCACCCGCTGCCGGAGAAATGGGCTCACTGTGGGAACAGTGAAGTACCAGGAGGCTGGGCAGAGGTAGGAAAAACTGATCCTGAAACGAGACAAAAATTAGTTAAGTGTAAGGTTGAGTGCTTAAAAATCGTCTTCAAATTGGACTGAAACTCTCATATAAAGGCACAAATCCATTGCGAACAGAAATCTAAATGCTCTTTTAGTCTCAAATTTTAGAAAAGGCTATCAGTTCTTCTTTCAAACACTGCACTTTTGAGTGCAATTCACAGAATTTTATGCTAATGAAAAGATTACCAGTCTCCTGGGCCCAAAATGCAGAGCAACTACAACATTCTTACCAGGCATGCTGTCAAGAAACTGGACAGTCAGAAAAGTTCAACTGATTTTTTAAATGTTTTAATATGTTACATATGCACGTGATTAAAAACAAAAATCAACTCAAAAGAATATAGTGAAACGTAAATTTTCGCCCCACCCCACGACCTCTTAAGAGGCAATCATTGCTCTCAGTTTCGATGCACTTTCCCAGGGATATTCTGTGAATACACAGGCATAAATACATAGCAATATATACGGTAATGCATCTCAGTGTAACGCCATTCCCTTGGATGTACACAAATATACCACATCTATTGTTCCGCATCTTTCCCCCAACTTATTCTATTTTCCAACTATCACCATATTGGGACATGTAGATCCACACTAATGCTTTTTAAAAGCTTCAGAGTAGTACAGTGTATGGATAAGTGTACTCAGCTCTGAAGTT
This sequence comes from Chinchilla lanigera, assembly GCF_000276665.1. Lineage (NCBI taxonomy): Eukaryota > Metazoa > Chordata > Mammalia > Rodentia > Chinchillidae > Chinchilla > Chinchilla lanigera. The sequence goes on along the minus strand of NW_004955507.1, from coordinate 5,553,600 downwards.
TACTTTCTGTATTGAATTAAGCAGACCTCTAGACCTATTTGCTTTCAAGGAAAAAAAAAGACACCTCTTTGTTTTGACTTCCCCAAAGGGTACCTAGCTGCCTTCAGATGAAAATCTGAAAAAATATTACATGCTAGCAATTCTCAGACTCGAGCAAGCCCACCCTCCACGACCCGGGGTTATGGCTGGAAACTGCTACTGCACCTGCCTTACAAGAACAACTCTGACCATCTCTGCATACACCTGACCAGGGTACAGTGACCAGGCGCAGCCTCAGGGCAAGCCTGACTGGCAACCTCCCAAGCCCCGCAAGCCTGCCGCCGTCGAGGCAGCCAGCCCCCTGCAGAGAGGAAGGTGTGCAGTCTTACCTAGCCATGAGTTCCCTTCGGCGGCCTCAACGTTCGTCACCTCCTTCTCCTTCTGCCCTGAGAAGCTGGCCTCCTTGTCCCAGGCATCTCCTAAATCTGCCCACCTGGAAAGAGTTGGCTGTGTTTCAGGACTCCAACACCAACCGCGAGACGAACACACAGGGGTCTGCCATGTCTCTCAGCCAGGCTCAGGGCTCTTCCGTGTCCATCCGCTCTGGTCTTCAGGCCCAGCGGACCCTCCCCAGCATCCCGGGAGCGGTGCTTCCCCGTAAGCCAGCTGCGTCCTCGCGGGAACCCGCCGTCCCAGGTGGTGGGGGTCCCACTTCTGCTCCCAGTCCCTCCCGGCCCCGGGCTCTCTCGCTCGCCCACTCAGGGGACTGAGATGCTGCCAGTCCCTCAGTCCCGCGGCCTTCAGCCCAGCCGGAAGAAGGGTCGGACCCACGGCGGCGCCACGTCCCCAAGGAAACCGCAGGGAGCCAATGACTGACAGGGACCTGATAGAGGGCCCGCCCCTCGCGCCGCCGCAGCTTCAGGATGACCAATCCCCGAGAGCGTTGGCCTACAATTCCCGCCCCGGCACTGCCAATCGTGTCCAATCGGAAGGGTGTATGCCGAGACTCCGCCTGGAGAGGCGGGAGATTGGCACACTGGTGAAAGGGCCCAGACTCTCGGTCTGGGTCTGGTGCTGTCCAGGTGGCACTAATTCTCGGCGGAAATCTTTTTCCAGGACCGCTCCCAGAACGGAGAGACTCCGGTCGGTGGATCTCGAGGTGTTCGCTACAGAAGTATAACCTTTGCCGGCAACCTTGTGGAGATTTCATGTCCACCGGTCTTTCCCGCCGGAATGGCAGTTCTCCCCCTTTAAACCGTCCTATCGCTTCCCAAACTGCTGTCCCGGTTCTACCGTCTTGTTCCGTATGAAAAGCATAAATTACAGACAATGATATCTACACCAGAGTGCCTAACTTCATGCATTCAGCGTTTATTGACTGTTAGAATATGTCAAACACTGAGCTTCTGTGTCAGCGCCCTCCCGGACCTCGCCGTGAGCCATACAAAGGCAGCCCCTTTATGGCTTTTTTGTTTTTCCGGTACCGGGAATCGAAATCACGACCTCACGCTTGCCAGGCAGGCGCTGTGCCGCTGAGCTAAATCCCCAGCCCAGCCCCTCTATGTTTTGATTCTTCTTGCCTACACCAGCCCGCGCTCTGAAGTCCGAGGAGTCCCTGCACATCATAAAACCTAAGCTTTTCCTAACTGGTCACATCCATCCTTGTCCACGACCTGCCAACACTGCATTTTCTGCAGCACCCCTCCTCCGGGCAATGCAGCCTTGATATTTCTGGCTTCTTAGGCTTTGCTCCTTCTGCCCCGCCCCCACTAGCCTTGAATTACCTTCCTTGCCTCTTGGTCAATTTTTGCTCATCCCTTACAGTTTGGCCTAAGGGTCCTCTTCCCCTGAAAGCCTTACTGACCTACAGACCTACACCTTCTTTATACATGTCTACTGTTTCACTTACGACTTTGAATATGCTTGAAGGCTTCCACTTATTACTCAACGGCCCTGTCTGGCACATACACCTTGACTGCTGTATGATAAATAAATGAATGTGGGAAAAGTGAAGACCACTTATATGAGAACAAAGAGGCTACTTTATTGAAAGCTGGCTATAACCGAGGACAGTCACTGTTACCTGCACTTAGCACAAAGTTAAAGGCTGTCAGAAGAATGGGAAAGCTTAATATGCAAGGAAAAAGGGAAGAGGGCTCGCTTATACCCAGACTTAGGGCTATTAACGTGGGAAAGCTGGAAGCCGGCTAAGTAGAAGCAGGGCATTTTATGTGGTTGGTTTGGGACAGCATATGCTGTGGCCTCTAGTTGGTCCTGAATTTGAGGATAGATAGGCAAACAGAGGGCAGTTGGCAATCGCTGATAAGTGCTGACTCTTCTGGGGTGATTGCTGAGAGCCTGTGAGTAGAGTTCTAATTGCTTGGCATTGTCCAATTGATATATTCAGTCTCTTATGACTCTTTTTTTCCCTCCACACTTTCGAAACCTGGTTAGCTTTCTAACATGTTCTTTCTCCTTCAGTTCTCATTTCTCAGATTTCTTCTCTGTCCCTCAATCCCTAGGTTGCTTCAACTATTAAATTTTATCCGGGCCTCAGAAAACACAAGTAAAATATTTGCATAAAGTTGGGATTAACCACAATACTGTACAAGTATCAGCCATTTTATTCATTCTAGAGCCCAACTCAGTGCCTGAAATCAGGTAGGCATAGAAAGAACTCAATAAATGTTATGAAATAATTTTTTGAAATGTATTGAAGTTGTGTTCTTGAGTTTTAAGAATGATCTATATAGATACTCAAAAGTACAATGAAAAATTCTCTAAAAGTAGAAGATATAAATAACTACTATCAGCCGGGCATGGTGGCACATGCCTGTAATCCCAGCACTCAGGAGGCTGAGGCAGGAGTGTTACAGGCAGCTGAGTTAGATAGAAATATTATAGGCAGTCAGACAGGACCAGGCTCTCGAAGGAGCCAACATGAAAGATATGTATCTGCTTCAGGCCAGACCTCAAGACAAAGGACTAAACAAATGCACCCACATACCTCCATAGGGATGGACATCAGGGATTGATATTCTAAACTGGTAGTGAGCACCTCGAAGAGTCCCTAACCCAACCCCTTACAGGAAAAGCCCCTTCTCTGTATTCATGCCCGCCTGCTATGGGACTGGCTTCCCCATTTGATCCCAATTTAATCAATTTTACCTAAACAATTCTTATTGGCCGACCATAGTTTTGTCCATCTTTCCCCTACCTTGGACCCACCTCACCTAGTGGTTTTTCTCTATAAAAGTCCCTAAAAAAGACAGAGTCTTGGGGTACCCCACTCGGGTCCCCCTCCTGTCCCTCTCTTGGACAGAAGCTTTCTTTCCCTCAATAAAATATACTCTCCTCTTAACCTCCGTTGTTCCTAAAATTAATTCTTCAGTTTTAGAGAACACGAACTCATCCCAGATATCATTCAGGTTGGGAGTTTTTATTTGCCTGTATCAGGAGGATCATTGCAAGTTTGAGACCAGCCTGGGCTACAAAGTGAGCTCAAGGCCAGCCAGAACTACATAATGAAATCCTGCCTCAAAAAAATAAATAAATAAATACCGTCATAAAGCAGAAAAAAAACAACTACATTTAACCTCAAGACTCTTATTACACTTCCTTTTCTTTGACTGTTTGGTTTGGACAATACATACTTCCTTTAATAGTTCCACATACCCTAGGCCTTTGTTAAGTACAACTCTTTACAAAAACCTGCAATGTTTATCTGGTTACCCGTACACCTGGCTGAGTTCTGAGGTTTCCAGTCAGCAGGCCAAATTAAAAAAGGGTTGATACCATCTCTATTCATTTGCTGTAACTCAACATGTTGAAACAAATTACAGAAACCCATATTTCAAAACAGGTTTTTAACTTCTCTTTAAAAGCTTATCTACAATTACATTTAAAATTTTCTCAAGATCCCCTTGATGCTCAGCCCTGAGCTAACTCAGCCAAACCCATCTCATACTACATGTCAGTAGCTTGCCTGGTGTCTGTTGTTCCCTTTGCCTTTACCAGTTTTCCTTCCTTCCACACTCCACCTAGTTCTAACCTCTAAAAGTCAGTAATGTGTTCACACTCCATGTTTACTCTTCTCTCCTCATGTGTCTTTTTTTTTTTTTTTTTTTTTTTTGGTCTTTTTGAGACAGGGTCTTGCTATGCAGTTCAGACTGGCTTTGAGCTCACTTTGTAGCCCAGGTTGGTCTCGAACTTGCCATGATCCTCCTGCCTCAGCCTCCCAAGTGCTGGGATCACAGGTGTGCACCACCACACCCGGCCTCTTCAGGTGTCTTTAAGGCACATCACTGTTCAAAACCAAACTTACTAATTTTCCCCTCTTATTGTGTTCACCCAAACCTCCTTCATCTATGTCCCCATCTTTAACAAAATACCCTGTGATTCATTCACCCAACCAGGAACCTGCATGACAATCATTCTAGAATCTCTTCCCTATACTTTCTAAAATCTTAAAATATCTTCAAATAAACCCTTCCAGCTGATAGCCCTACCTAAAGACTGCTGCCCCTCCTGGGGGCCTCTCCATTCTGACATTACTGTGAAGTCTAATCTTGCTACTTACTGACTTAAAATCCTTGAGTGATTCCTTATTCCAATAGAATATAGTCCAAATCTATTAGCCTGGTGTGGTAGATTTTGCTGCCTACCTGTCCTAAAGGCTAATACTCTCTCTTTTACCTTATTACTTGTAGAGTAACCACATTCCTATGTTTGTCTGTGTGTTTCAAGAGTTCTAGGCTCCAACTCTAGCTCTATGGCCTAAGCTGTAATCGGTTTAAGATGGTGGATCTGATCCCTCACCAAATATTAGTTTAAACATGGGCATATGATAGAATTTTAGCTAATGGTATTGAAGCTGTGGGGGTGTCTTGGTTACTTTTTTTCTCGCTGCTGGGACAAAATACCTGACGCCCAAAATTATGGAAGGAAAGGTTTATTTCGCTTACAGTTCGTGGAGGTTTCAGTCCGTACTTGGCAGATTACAAGGCAGAGTGGCACATGGTAGAGAGCTACAGCTCACGGCGGCAGAACACAGCAAAAGCAGCAAGCACACACCAGGGCGGAATGGCCTCAAGCACTCTTTTCCTCTCCCTTACATATGCAAACTATCCACCCCAGGGTGGGCGTAGCTCTCACACCCATAATTAAACTCCAAAAGCCTGACCCATGGCCGCATGAGGCTTTGGGGGGACACCCACAAACAAACCATAACAGGGGGCCACGGCGGAGAGGAAGCTCCCTATGGAAAATCATGAGTTCTAGCCCAGTCAGGGGAACTTAGCAAGACCCTGTATAAAAAAATTTTAAAAGAAAAGAAAAAAGCTATAACTAGAGCTCAGTGCAAAGTCCCTGACTTCAGTCCCCAGTACTGGAAAGAAATAGTTTTTCAGAATGTAAAATAAAGAAGACAAAGCTTCTTTTCTTCCTTCTTGATGTAATCTTAAGTATATGATGCCTGGAATCGCTACAGCCACCTTTCAATCTTGAGGAAACAAGTCTGGGAATAACAGAATTAAGCTATTTTACAGAAAACAAAAACTAGGTCCTTGATAACATCATGGACTGAAATAGCAAACACTAATATTTGATAATACACTATGTTGGTGAAGAAGGAGCAAAAGGATTTCACTCTTCCAGATGCTGAGGCTCAGAACTTTGGGGTCACCCTTAATTTTTGTCTTTTTCTCATGTCCCACATCTATTTCATTATAAAAGTCCACTGGCACTACCTTAAACATATATCCAAGCCATGCCTGGTGGTGCATACCTGTAATCCCAGCACTCGGTAGGCTGAGGCAGGAGGAGCACCGAGAGTCTGAGGCCAGCTGGGCTACACATCAAGCTCAAGACCAACCTGAACTACATAGCAAAAACCTGCCTCAAAAAACCAAAAGAAAAAAAAGTGTATTCAGAATCTAGTTATTTCTCGATAACCTCATTACTACCATCCTGGTTCACATTACTACCATTTCTTACTGGATGATTGCAGTAACCTCTGAATGAGTTTTTCTCCCTGTGGTCTCTCTGGAACTGTTTGAAGAGTATGAATCTTCCAAGTCTATGTCAGATCACATCACTATTCCAAACCCTCCAGTGGCTTCTGGCCTTGCTCAGGGCAAAAACCCTAATCCTCTGAGCCCGTGAAGCTCTGCAATCTGCCCATTGCACAACCCTCTTACCTCTCTATCCTCTGTTTCCCACTGTTATTTCCTTTACTCACTTTACTCCAAACACGCGAGGCTTGGTATTTTTATATGTCAGGCCCACTCTCACTTTAGGTGTTTCGTACTTATGTTCCCTTGTCCAGAGGTTTCGTGTATCTGTTCTCCACACCTGGTGCCTTTGCTCCCTGATCTCCTTCAGTCTTTATTAAAATACCTATTTTTCAATGAGCTCCTCCTTAACTACTCTAATGGAAATTATAACTGTCCTTTCCAAGTCATCATTTACTGTAATGTATAGTACTGTTTTCTCATCTGTCTATCCACAACTAGAGTGACAACTCCACCAGAGCAATGATTTGGTTGTAAAAACTAACAAGGATGCTTGTTATGTATACATATGAGAAGATCTCAAATATTGCTCAATTTAAAAAACCTGGCAGTTAACAAAAACCTAAGATCACATTTAAAAACTAATTTGAAATAGATTGAAATCTTACATGTAAGGGCTAAAACTATAACACTTATAAAGGAAAAAAATATAAGAAAATCTTAGTGGCCTTGGGTTTAACAAAGGTATCTTAGATTCAACAGGAAAAATCAAGATCCATAAAAGAAAAACTCAAAAAATAGTCTTCATTAAACTAACGTCTACTCTTCAAAACACATGACCAACAGAACGAAAAGATAAGCCACTGGGGAAAAAAGGACTTGTATCCAGAATATAGAAAAGATTTCTCAAAACTAACCCCCAAAAACCCTCAAACATAAATGAACAAAAATTTGGATTCTTCACCCACAAAATATACTAATAGCAAGCACATGAGATATTCAACTGCAGTATCATTAGTCACTAGGGAAATGCAAATAAAAATCACAATGAGACACAATTCCATATCCCCTAGAATGGCTACAGTCAAAAAGGTACACAATCACTTGTCAAGAATGTGGCACAATATGCTCTGTTGTCATGAGGACACTTCAGCAGCTCCCTGGCGAGACCCACATAGAAAAGGACTGAGGCCATCTGCCAAGAGCCCAGCGTCAACTTGCCAGTGTTGTGTCAATGACTGGGGAAGTACATTCTCCAGCCCCAGTAAAACCTTCAGGTATCTACAGCCCTAGCCAACTGTATCCCATTTCTCACCCACAGAAGTGATAATAAATGTGTATTGTTGTTTTAAGCCACTGCATTTCCCAGTAATTTGTCATGGAGCAATAGGTAACTAATACACAACTAGATAGGATTAAACAAAATAATGCAGCCATTGGCTGGCACATTAAGCCCATCAGTACAGTCAGCTGTTAGTTTGCATTGTTTTGTAATGAGTATATGGTTTTTTTTTCACCAGAGACTGCAGGTTTCTTGAAGAAGAAGACAGCACCTTTTCCTTCCTTTTTTATACACTCTCTGCCTCTCTTCATTCGTCTCAGCCTTCTTGGCACAGTGTGGGTACACAAAACTGAAGTCCAACAGATAACTGAGTCAGGTGAAGCCGCAATCCGAGGTGATTTTTGTGGTCACTGTCAAAAAACTTCTGAGGATAAGTTCCCACGTCCTGAAATATTTGACAGTCTTTTTTCATGCAATTGATACACTTCTGGGTTTTTATACCCTGGTTTATAATGAGTAAGCAAGGAAAATGAAAGGGTGAAGAGGAAAGAACTGACCCATGAAAAGGAAGCAATGAACAAGTGAGCCCTGGGGAAGGCTGAAGATCGGGTAGGAGGGTCAGGGATGTGTCTCTAATAAAGTGTAGCAAAACGTGCGAACGGGGGTTGGAATGTAGCTCAGTGGTAGAGCATTTGTCCAGCCTGTGCATTGCTGTGGGCACTACAAAAAATAAATAAGACCTGGAGAATAACCAGAAAAATCACACAGATAACTACTTAGAGATTCAATGATTATGAGTTTGAGGCCCACATCTGCGCCATAATTACTTTTTTCTTAATGATGATGCTATTATTATTAATGTTTTGCTGCCTCTATAAACCTGGATAGTTGCTTTGATAAGTTTCACACTTAGAAAGGATTCAGTACCACAGAGCATTAAAAAATACAACAAATCCTGGCTGGAAACAGTGGTGGACACCTGTAATCCCAGTTACTTGCGAGGTTGAGGCACAAGGATTACAGGCTACAGTCCAGCCTGGGTAATTTTTTTTTTTTTTTTTTTTGAGGCTTGGTGTCGTTATGCAGTTCAGGCTGGCCTTGAGCTCACTTTGTAGCCCGCGCTGGTCTTGAACTCGCAACGATCCTCCTGCCTCAGCCTCCTAAGTCCTGGGATTACAGGTGTGTACCACCACACCCGGCAAGCCTGGGTAATTTAGACCCTGTCTTAAAATAAAAATGGGAAAAAGGGTTGGGTTGTACCTCAGTGATAGAGCGCTTCCCTAGTATGCATAAGCCCTGAGCCCAATCCCCAGTACTGACCAAAAGGGGTGGGGGGAGAAAAAAAGATAAACAACTAATCCAAACTTCATCTTATGCTGATAGTTTATATTTCTTGTATGTAAGGACAATAGACCATTACATTCTTTGATATTTTTTTTGAGACAGGCTTTTTGTTTTTGTGTTGTTTGTTTGTTTGAGACAAAGTCTTGCTGTGTAGTCTAGCTTGAACTCAATGTGTAACCCAGGCTGGCCTCAAACTCGAGGCAGTCTTCCTGCCTCAGCCTCCCAAAGTGCTGGGAATTACAGGTCCATTACATTCTTTGGTAACACTCTAGGAAAGCTTTGTAATTCTAGCCTTTTCACTTAAGGACCAGTCTTCTCTTTATTATACAGATTTCATTCAAAAATTAAGGCCACTTCTGACATGAGTCAGGAGCTCATGGATGTTATCATTTGAAGAAAAAGGTTTATTTGTGAAACATCCCAAATTTGGTGCTGTAGTCAAGCAGCAAGATAATGGTGTAAACAAGCAAAAGACAGTAACCACTCATGGTCATTTTGCTTTCTCGCTTGGGGGTGAGGTAATATGATGTCACTGATTCCTGTGACAGTGGATGGACATTTTATAGGAAATACAAGTAATAACAATTATAAAAATAGTAGTAATAACGTGGTGCACACCTGTAATCCTAGCACTTGGAAGGCTGAGGCAGAAAGATCACCGCAAGTTTGAAGCCAGCCTGAACTACATAGTGAGACCCTGTCTCAAAAAACAAAATAAAAATATTAGTAATAATTAACATTTATTAAATTCTTGCTATATGCCTGGTAAGATATTAAGTACCTAATGTTCATTTTCTAATTTAGTTCCCCAAATAACCTCACACAGTATCTGCTATTATTATTAAAACCATTTTAGAGGTAAAGAAACTGAATCTTAGTTCAAGGAAGGGAACCTCAGCTACCCTACGCTACCCTCTGCATTCTCATTGTCTAATGGAAAGTCAGGACCCAAGGTAGGACAGGATTTCTGTTTCTTTCTTTATCCTTTTGACTAAGACCAGTGAATTCCATGAGCATGGGCCCACTGTTTCACTTCGGCTATAAAATGTGTTCCTTGATCAGAAGCAAGCCTGTGTAGAATATCATGATGGTGGAAGAGGCATTCTGCAAGACCATAGATGGTGGTTTTGGCAGAAACATTACATCCAAGGGAGGCAAATCTATACATAGAATAAGTGTCTAATCCAGTGAGGACAAAGTGCTACTCTTTCCACAGTGGAAGCAGTCCAATGTAATCAACCTGCCACCAGCTTGCAGGCTGATTACTCCAGGGAACAGTGCTATATCTTTTTGATGTTTTTTTTTCTGGTACCCGGGATTGAACTCACGACCTTGAGCTTGCTGGGCAGGCACTGTGCCTCTGAGCTAAATCCCCAGCCCCAACAGTGCTATATCAGTGTTGGTCTCTGCTGATGGCACACTGGGCACTCAGCAGTGACTGTAGTTAGGTGAGCTTTGGTGAGTGAAGTCCATTTATCTGAGCCCACAAATAGTCTCCATCTCCGCTACTACTTTGTTCATGAGCCCATTGGGCAATGACAGGGGTGACTGAGGAAAGGTTCACTGCGGTCCACAGAATGGGCCATTCCATCCACTTGATTATTAAAGGCCTCTTCTACTGAAGTCATTGCTTGGTGGGCATTTACATGGGACATAATTACCTTTACATTCTTTGCCCGTGTGGAGAGGTCTACCCACATACCTCTCCCCCAAATATTTTTGTCATAAATTTTCTAGTCATGCTCCTGTCAAATCCCTGACCACTGGCTGCAGCCCATGAATCAACACATTCTTGCACATATAGCTGTTTTTTTCTTCCAAGCAAAATGTACAACTAGGCGCACTTCCCAATGTTCTGCCCACTGTGAAGATTTCCCTTCACTGCTGTTCTTCAAGGATGTCCCAGAAAGGGACTATAGTGCTGCAGATGTCCACTTTGGGGTGGTATCTGCATAATGTGCAGAATCATCTGTAAACCAGGCCATAGTCTTCTCTCCCTCTGTCAAATGACCATATGGTACATTTCATGACGCCATCGGTACATGTTGGGAGACAGAGAACAATACAGCAGGAGCAGGAACCATGTATATTTGGGCACCTTCTTTACGTAACTTGCTTATGCCCTTTGACCTGCCCAGGCCCAATCACATATACACCATTTCCATTTAATGATGGGTTGATGCTGTGCACATCCAACTTTATGACTTGGTAAATCAGGGACCACCCGGTTCATGACTCAGGTCACATGGTAACCTGGTACCCCAGGGTCAAGCATCCAGTTTTCACTAAGGCCAGGAGCTGTTTTTCAGAGGGTGAGTAGTGATCTGCAGATAATGGCATGGCCTTGCTCCAAAATCCTAAGGGTTCCCAAGATAATTCACCTATGGGGACCAACCAGGGGCTAAAAACAATATCCCTGCCTGCTATTGACAACTCAAGTACCACTGAGCCTGCTTGATCACATGGGCCCAATGGCAGAGCAGCCTGCACAGCAGCCTTGACCTGTTGCAGAGCCTTCTCGTGTTCTGAGACCCACTCAAAACCAGCAGCTCTGAGTCACAGCAAGGAATGTGTTGCTTCCAAAATCCAAAAGGGCCCATTGGGTGTTGCGCTTCTTTTTTTGTTGTAGAAGGAGTCAGATGCAACAACTTTTCTTTTACCATACAAGGGATATTCTAGAAGTTTCACTGATGGAGAGGGACCTTGAATTTTAGTTGGACTAATTTCCCATCCTCTGACATACAAATTCTTTACCAACAAGGCCAGAGTGCTTGCTACCTCCTGCTTACTTGGTGCTATCACCATAAAGTCATCAATGTAATGGATCAGTGTGATACTTCATGGAGGGGAAAGATGATCATAATCTCTGCAAGGTTAGTTGTGATACTGTGCTAGAGAGTTAATATACTCCTGAGGTAGGACAGCATTGCTGGCCTTACCAGCTGAATGGATTGTGTCTTACTTTCTCATTGCTGGGATAAAATACTGGACACTCACAAGTTAAAGGATGAAAGGTTTATTTTAGCTCACAGTCTGTAGAGGTTTCAGTCCATAGTCCACTGGCTCCAAGGCAGGGTGGCATGGCACAGGAGAAAGAGCTCATGGCATGGTAGGCAGGAAACAGAGGAATAATTAAAGCAGGATGAGGTCATGTTCACCATGATCCACCTCTTCCTGCCAGGCTTCATCTCCCAACATCACACACAGCTATAAACCCGTCAGTGAACTAATCTAGGAGCACACACCCACGGTCCAGTCACCTCCGAAAAGTCCCACCTATAAGATCATGAAGCTTTGGGAGGATATCTAGATATATGCCATAACAGGTAGGTACAGAGAAAAAGGCATTTGACAACTTGAGAGCTGCATAACAAGTACTAGATATGTTAATCTGCTCAAGCAAGGAAACCACCTCTGGTACAGAAGCAGCAACTGGAGTCACCACTTGATTAAGCTTATGGTAATACACAGTCATTCTCCAAGATCCATCCATCTTTTGCATAGGCCAGATAGTAGAAATAAATGGAGATGTGGCAGGAACCACAGCCCATGCATCTTTCAAATTTCACTGGTGGCACTAATCTCTGTGATTCCTACAGGGATGTGATCTTGCTTTTTATTTACTACATTCCCGGGCAGAGACAATTCTAATTGCTTCCATTTGGCCTTTCCCATCATAAAAGACCTCACACGATAGGTTGGGGAACCAATGTGAGGAATCTTCCAAGTACTAAGTATATCTATCCCAATTATGCATTCTGGGCCTGGGGAAATGATTATACAGATATTATTATTGGATACATATCAGGCAACATATTAAGAATAAAATCCTACTCTTAGAACAAAAGAATAAAATAAAAATACAAATGGAATGAACATAAGACTAAGTATGTGTTATTTACACTCATATTTCACATATAGTTCTTAAATTGATCTTTTAGTATTCGTTTATTTGAAACTGTAGAGTTGATAGAGTTGATATGCTATGCAAGTATTAGTTCAAACCTTATAAAACAATATTCTTGGTGGCATTTATTTGTGCAGAGAAGAAAACTTTACTGTACTGTCTAGGGGGACATGATTCAATAATGATGTTTTTATATTGTAGAGAATAAACATTGCTTATTTTAGAAATGCTACCTAAACTACAATGACATTAAATATATAGATCCCTCCTAAACTCTATTAATTTATAAACTATGAAATGAAGCTATGAAAGTTAAAATTTTAACACTGTCAATCAAGCTGCAAAGAAAAGGAAAAAACTTAAAGTTTTGAATATCCACTAAATTTGGCACAATTTTTTTCTGATACTTCAAGAAACACCTCAGTTAAGACATGGGGTATCCAGTTAACAATCTTTCTTTGCAAACTCAGTTATAATCAACCGACAGAAGCAAAGACAACAGATACACACCACTGTAGAGAAAAAGAGAACCATAGACCAGTCAAGGGATGCAGCAGAGCACAAGTCTAACTAACACGAATTTGGAGGAAAAGCAAGCTAAACCCTGTATATCCTACTACTTCAGGGAGTAGCTCTATACATTACAATTTTTTACATTTTTGTTGTTGTTTGGTGCTAGATATTGAATACAGGACTTCAGGAATGGCAAGCATGCACTCTGTCATTGAGCTTTGTCTTCCCTGTGGGGCTGGGAACATGATTTGGGGACTTACTGGACTCCATTGATCATCTGACCCTATAGGCTCCTACTCTTACTGGAGGGTCACAGTGATGTTCTGGAGCTCTTGGAATCAGCGGTAGTTCAGAGCCAGTGTCCAGTAGTCCCTGAAATGTCTGGTTATTTCCCTTTCTGCAATGTGCTGTTACCCAGATAAAAGGCCTTCAGTCCCTTTGGGGAAAAATGGAAGAAAGACTGACAGTATAACTTTTAGGGTCCTTCCTTAGGGTGATCTGGTCTCCCCTTCATTGAAAGAGTTCTGGGTCTATAAACTGGCTAAAATATAGAATTGGGTAAGGGTTTGCGATTCTCTGTGCTATGATTTAAAGTACATTCCTGTTCATCTACCCTAAAATTTTCCAGCTTATATAAGTCCAATAAAAATTAGTAGGCTTCCTATCTGTTTCATTTTTGGGGAACCAGCCAAGGTCGTAGGACTTCTGCTGACAAGTATGATAAGAACACACCTTGTCTTTGGTGGTTGAGCACTGCCACTGCTGGGACCCAGTTAAACCCACTACCTCTAAGTTTACCAACTGACTGCCTGTGGTCCCCATTTAAGATCCGCCATACAGAAAAAACAATGGTGGGGGGAGTCTCTTCAAGAATGTTGGTCCTCCCCTTACAAATCTGTTTCTTAAGGTATTATTGAAGGATATATTTTCAGATCCTGTCAGTGTAAAGGATTAGGTTTAACCTGGTAATTCTATTCTAGCATTCCCATTTCCCTAAGCCTTTAAATACTCTCATCAACAGTAAATCAAGGAATAGCAGACATCTCTAGCTCATTTACAGTGGGTCATCTTTTGATCCAGACTTCAGCCAACCAACCAAATAAACTGTTAACACCTTCTTTTATTTTGTTTTTGTTTCTTTGGTACCAGGAATCAAACTCAGGACCTTGCACTTGCCACGCAAGCGCTTGTGCCGCTGAGCTAGATCCCTGGCCCACCATCGTTTCTTTGAGGGGAGGTTTCTTTATGTTCTATCACTGATTTCACCAACAAATCTCAAAACCTCAAACCTATAAAGAAATAATTTAAACAGAAGTGGCATTTTCTTCATATGGACTGCAAAATGTGCACATTCACATTCTTACATATACATAAATATACACATATGTTTCCTTTACAAAGCTTCAAGGATTGCATTACCAGCATGCAAAGCTCTTCTTCCATGGAAATGCCTAATCTGAAAAGGAATGTCTAAAATACTTGAGATCTTGTTGCAGTTAGGGTTTGGAAGGGAAACGACTTAATACAGGACATATAATTTATACGATTATTTTATAATATTCACCCAAAGAGTCAAATGCAAAAGAATGCAGGAGATCTGTCCACACACTAGAGACCCAAACAAATCCAGCTGAGGGCCTGGGTCCCATGGCAATGTCCTCCATGAGTCCAGCTGGAGGCTTACAGCCCATGACAATATCTCATGCAAAGCTATATCAAGGATTTGCACTCAGAAGGCCCAAAGGTCAATGGTTGAAGCTAGAAAGTCTGTACCAGTGAGATGAAGGACCTGTGCCAGCAGGCTGAGGGATCTGAACTGGGGCCAGGAAGCGATGCTCAAAGAACCAGAGCTCCCCTCGAAAGAACTGCAGCCATCCTCGGCAACAACAAGGTCCTGAGCTTCTCTGATGATGAGAACAGCTGAGTTCATATCAGGAAAACCAGTGCAACATGCTTCTCCAGGACAATCAACAGCGCCCCATCTTCCCCTCCAGTTCTCTGTTTATTTTGTTGGCAACAATCCTCAGGTGGGTCTTCCTCACGCAGCACTATACTGATTCAGTTCAGCTGGGTATTACAAGTTGCCCACCAGTTGTCAATCCACCACAGACCTATTTTCAGAAAACTGGACTCTCTTCACTTCTTGGCTCTTAGAGAATTTTCCTGACAAATGTTACCAATGGTCATTTCCAAAAATTTACAACTATATTGATAACACACATTTAAAACATACTAATAAAATGGCCAGCTTGGGTACAGAAAAATAAGGAAAACGAAACACTTCGTAATAAATTTTAAACCCTTACAAGATGAGTTAGTTTTTTATATTCCTTTTCAGCGACATAATATCACAGCATTGTTAAATCAAAAACAGCACATCATCCATCTGCAAAGACGTCATATTTCCCATTTGCTATATTTAAATGCAGTTTGTACTAATCTGAGTTCTAGTTCAAAAGCATCTGGGTGATTCTGAAGGTTTGCAGCAGCATTTCCTTAATCAGCTGTTTCATTCACCCATTCACAGACTTTTTCTTCCCAGGAGTAAGTTCCATACCGGAATTTTCCAGAAGTGCCTCCCCAGTAGGCACAATCTCAGTTCCTTGTTTCACATAACTCCCCAAAGGTTCCTTCTGTCTTTTATCAATGGAATCCTTTCCAGTTCTGCCCATGGTGAGTCTTCCTTCTTCAGGAAATCCATCATCCACACCCAGAACTGTGCTAACCTAGTCAGGTGACTAATCTAATATCACATGCCCATGATCCAGTCACTCGCAGGAGCCCTAACAATTGGTGCATGAGGCTTTGAGGGGACATCTGGACATAACATAAAGCTACATGAAAACTAAGAAAAAAAAAAAAATTCCAGTACTGGGGATTGAATCCAGGGCCCTGTATATGCTGAAGAGCTCTACCACTGACCTAAATCCCCAAGTCCCTTTAAAAAAAAAAAGTAAAAATACACTCTACTCTGAACAAACGGATCTGTCCCTTAAAAACATTTTTATTTACATCATGGACTATTAGATGATTATCTTTTTTTGCCAAATGAGACGGAGCTCATCATCAATTCTACTTCTATTTTTGTTATTATAAATGTATATGCCAAGGAGCTGATTCATACACATAAGTGAATGGATGAGAGTTTTGTCAAATACTGTATCTGTTACTTAACTCTTCTATCTCCTCAATTTTTTTTTTTTTGTTGCGGTTTTTTGTTTGTTTGTTTCCGGTACCGGGAATCGAACTCACAACCTCGCGCTTGCCAGGCAGGCGCTGTTCCGCTGAGCTAAATCCCCAGCCCCTATCTCCTTAAATTTTGTTTAAAGAACTAGAAAACATCTCATTTGCAAAAAGATGCATTACTCATTGGTATAACTACTTTCTCTATCTCTGAAAATATTACCAAGAAGATTTTAGCAAAAGTTGTCCACTAATCATTAATTGTACTTGTTCTCTTTCACTTAGAGTCATTTTTATTTTAGAGTTTAAATCAGATGAAACTGATGTTTAAAAAATAAACCCTAAAACTGGATGTGGTGGTGCACACCTATAATCTCAGCACTAGGGAGGCTGAGGCAGGAGGATCTGTGAGTTTGAGGCCAGCTTGGGCGATAAGGTTCAAGACCAGCCTAAACTACACAGTGAGACCCTGTCTCAAAAAGACAAAAACAAAGAAACAAACAACAACAAAACCTGTAAAAGCAGGGTGTGGTGGTGCATACCTGTAATCCCAGCTCCCAAGAGGCTGAGGCAGAAGGTTCACCATGAGTTTGAAGTCAGCATGGGCTATATAGTGAGGGTTCAGACAACCTGAACTTCATACTGAGACCCTGTCCAATAAAAATCCCCATAAAATCAGGATCTTACACGTCAGAATTTTTTGCTGATTATAAACACAGCCCTATTTCAACAACTTAGACCATTTTAAAGTCCCTTAAGGGGCTGGGGATTTAGCTCAGCGGCACAGTGCCTGCCTGGCAAGTGCAAGGTCATGAGTTCGATTCCTGGTACCAGATGAAAAAACCAAAAAAAACCAAAAAACCAAAAAAATAAAAATAAAGTCCCTTAAGAAGGTATTAGAGATAGCAGATGTTGGTTTTATAAATATATTAAATACTTGTTTGTAATTTCAAAATTAAACAATAAGTGTAAAATCATATTTGATAGAATTAATCCATCACACCTGAGTAGAAATTAATTCGAATCAAATGAAACAGTTTCCTAAAGTTCCACGCATTATATTTTAGATTACATTTTGAAAACACTTTTGTCTTGCTAGGAACAAATGTAAATGCTTTAAAGACAGAAAATTATCTTCTTTGTAGAAGTAAACAACAAAAAGAAGGTATTTTATAGTTAATAATTGCAGGACTTACAAAAAGGTATAAAATAATTGGGGAGCCGGGCGTGGTGGCACATGCCTGTAATCCCAGCACTCCGAGGCTGAGGCAGGAGGATCCTTGCGAGTTCGAGACCAGCCTGGGCTACAAAGTAAGCTCAAGGCCAGCTTGAAATGCACAGGGAGACCTTGTCTCAAAAAGACAAAAAAAAAAAAAAAAAAACCACCAAAATAATTGGGGGCATTTTGCCAGAATTTACAACATATTTGCCTTGACGCAATAAAGATATGATAGAAAAAAATGAAGAAAAATGAGTGGCAGTGAGATTTCTGCCTATATAAGAATGAGTATGGATTTACGATGTCGATTTTTTTCCCTAACTTGTATGTTTCAACTTGAGTACGGTTCTGAAATGAACTGAAGCTTTGTGCTGAACAACCACCAATAAAACTAATTTTTCTAGACTGTAAGCCCAAGATGTTAGGTTTATATCTTAAAAGTGATCATTTTGCCGGGCATGGTGGTGCATGCCTACAATCCCAGGAGGCTGAGGCAGGAGGATTGCCTGAGTTCAAGATGGCCTGGGCTACAAAGTAAGCTCAAGGCCAGCCTGAACTGCATAGCGAGACCCATTCTCAAAATGACAAGAAAAAATTAAATAAACAAATAAATAAAAATTAAAGAATAAAACTGATCATTTTCTTTTTGAAATATAGTGATTTAGGATAAACTTTTTAAAGGGTGGGACAGGTGTAACTGCAGTACTCCCCCCCCAAAAAAAGGATGTACTAAAGAAACAGTTTATTGCTTAAAGGATGATGAAATAAAGCTCCAAAAGAAGATACTTTCAACATAACCTAACCTAGACCTTTATTTTTATTTTGAGACAGGGTCGGGCTGGCCTTAAACTCCCTGTATAGCCCAGGGTAGCTTCAACCTCATGGTGATCCTCCTGCCTCAGCCTCCCGTGTGCTGGGATTACACGTGTGTGCCACCATGCCCAGTTAACACCTATTTTCAATACTTTTAGATCTATGGTAAAATTGGTGGGTGACAGAAACTTTTTCAGGAATTGCCAAATTGTTTTCCACAGTAACTGAAAAATTACATTCCTATCAGGAGAGTATGAGGGTTCCAATTTCTCCACATCCTCAATAATGGTTATTTTCAATCATGTTTTTGATTATAGCCTTCCTAGTGGGTATGATGTGATATAACCAATAATCTTTCCACAGAAGGAAGTGGAAATGTTTTTACTACATGAAATATTTTATAGAACATTACTGAATAAATTACTGAATATTACTGAGTAAATATTCAAGACAATGTAAAATGCTTGCCTGTATTCCCAGCTACCTGGGAGGATGAGGCAGGAGGATCACAAATTCAAGCAAGACCAGCCACAGCAACTGAGTGAACCAGTCTCAAAATTTAAAAAAATAGAAAGGACATGGGATGTAGCTCAGTGCATCCTAGGTTCAAACCACAGCACTAAAAGAAATAAATAATAAATAAATAAACATGAATTTACTTGTTACCTATCTTCCTAAAAGGATGATGCTGACTTGTAAAAACATACAAACATACTTTCCCTGTACTTCTAAAAATAACGAAAAATATGGAAGTGACACCCAAGGTATTTATTTTCTGACCAGAGAAGGAACAACTACCTCTGTAGCCCATTACTTCCCAGAACAAAAACTTGTAAGTCTTGAATATTCTAGTTCCCAAATAAATAAGATACAGACTTCCCTGAATTAAATAAGGCAATATTTCATATTGCACTATTTGTTTGGATCTCAGGGCAATAAAAGGGTATCCTTTTATTTCTTTTCCAGTACTTATACTGAGTTACATCCACAACCCTTTTAAACTTTCTATTTTAACTGGGCAAGGTGGTGCAGGCCTGTAATCCCAGCACTCAGGAGGCTGAGGCAGGAGGATCACCTCAAATTCAAGGCCAGCCTGGACTATATAGTGAGACCCTGTCTCAACCCACTCAAATGCTTTTATATTTAGATGTAGGGTCTCACTAAGTAACTAAACCATCCAGGTTAGTCTTGAATTTGCAATTCCCCTGCCTCAGTGTCCCAAAGTACTGGGATTACAGGTATGAGCTACCACATCTGGCTCAACAATGTATCCTTTTGTAATAATCAAGAATCGGAACATCATATATATGTATCTCCACAATGGCCAAACTGTCTGTGCTTAAAGCCAAGGTTTGCCCTCAGTGGTAGTACATGTAAATCCAGAAAGATAGGAAGTCTACAGCCGGCTGCACCTTGATTAAAGAAGGCCTTGCCTCCACCAGGATTATATAACAACCTGGAGGTTTTCAATGCATCCAGGGAATGAATCATAGCAAGAGGAGGGATGGGTGGGTTACTCCTTTCTGTGTCAGTTGTGGGTGGGACAGATTGAGAAAGGGGAGGAACGAAAGGTCAACTACCTCAGTTACTTTTTTGGGAAGATGAGTTTTAGGAAGGAACACATGCAAATGAAGAACCACAAAGTGATTCCCTTGAAACTATTTCCCACACATCCCTTGGAAAGTCTTCCCTACATATTCTCCAGTGGGAAAGCTGCCAAAGTGTACCACGATACTCATCTCCTCAGCCCGCATTGGTTGCCCCATCACTCACTGCCCTATGAGTTCCTATGGTTCTTATGGCCTATCATTTAGGAATCAATTTCCCTTTAGGTGACTAAAGAAAGCAGTCTTACTCTCATGCGTGGGCCCTGAAGAATGAGAGCTTTGATTTTTCAAAGAGAAAAATGCATTTTAGGGAAGAGCGTATTTCTGTCAGGATATAAATTCAGCTTCTATGACCATGATTCAGATTAATAGCAAAGGCTTTTTAAAAATCCACAGTGGCCTTCTTTCCATGCCTTGGATATGCCAACCTTAGCAGGGTGTGGTGGTACACACCTATAATCCCAACACTTAGAAGGCTTAAGCAGGACGGCCTGAACTACATAGTAAGACCCTGTCTCAAAAAAAAAAAAAGCCAACTTTGTTCTCACCTGGGGGTTGTTGTACCTGTTTCTTCTGCTGGAATGTCCTTCTCTAGGTCTGCCATGACTGACTCCTGCTTGTCATTAGGAAAGGTACTGGGCGTGGTGGCGCATGCCTGTAATCCCAGCACTCTGGAGGTTGGGGCAGGAGGATCATTGTGAGTTCGAGACCAGCCTGGGCTACAAAGTGAGTTCAAGGCCAGCCGGAACTGCATAGCGAGACCCTATCTCAAAAAAAAAAAAGGAAAAGGTCAAACAGCCACTGTTACCCCATCACACTTTTATCACACTTAGTCCAGTAGTGGGCTGGGGATCTACAGTGCTTGTATAGCACGCATGAAGCCCTGGATTGGATTCCCAGCACTATGCAACACACACACACACACACACACACACACACACACACACACACAGAGGAAATAAAAGGTAGCAGCTCCAAAGAGGAAAACAGGTTTGGAATGGCAAAGTTCTCTCAACGTAGTAGTGACAAAGTTTGACTTTTTAGGACTCTTCCACCTCAGTGGCTAGGGAAATGCACAAAAGTGAGAAATCATAAAAGGTAGAATAGAGTGGTTGCTGATGATAGCGAAAAGTTCCTATGAGGGATGTGTTAATGTTGGGTGAGTGCTCTTTCTGTTGAAAAAATGAGAATTAAAAAATGGTCATTGGATTTGAAAACAACATTTACGGCCACTGCACAAGGGAGTAAAAATAGTATAGAGCTTAAAGAGAGAAGGGCACAGGAGGTGTATGGTCTTTACTGGAGCAACCTGGCAGTTAAGGGAATCAGTGCTGAGCAGGACTGAATGGGTTTCCTTCTGTGACTCCTACTCATTTCTCAAGGGAAATCAGCAAGAGGGTACCCTGCAGGGAAGGCACACGTGAATGCACATCTAGGGAGTGTACAAGTGACTTTAAAGGGCCTCGGCACCTCGGGAGTTATATGCAAAATGTTGTGTGTGCGTGGGAGATAGGGAGTGGGAGAAAGTGAATTTGTAGCTTTATTATTTACAAAAGGTCGCGACGGGAACGTTAATAAGCACTACTGAAAAGGAAGCGAAGACAAGATAAGCGGGAGAGGGGATGAGGGGTGCAGAGAAGGCCCAAGCTTTAGAGAAAACGGAAAACCTCCTTCTCATCTAAGGAAACGCTAGAAACAGCTGGGAAGATTTTTTTTTTTTTTTTTTTTTAATATGGGAAAGTTTACAATTGCATCATCTCATTAAAATGAGTAAGTACTAAAGACAGAACTGAAAACCAGGAAAGCTTGTGCAAACACGATCCAGAGAAGGGGGGATGAAGAGGCCGGGCAGACGGGGCGGAAAAGGGCCCGGGTTGCTCAGCGGAGGCTTCAGCTCCAGCGAGCTCCTCCGCGCCTGTGGCGGCGCCGGCCGAGCCCTGAAGCCCGCAGCGAGCGCGCTCTGTGCAGCCGACCCGACCCGACCCGACCCGCGCCGGCCGCCCCGGAGCGCTCCTCACGGCGGGGGCCGCTCAGCGAGGTCTCAGGGACACAACGCTGGGCTCGGGACTACTTCCGAGCGTCCTCGGCCGCCACCCTTCCCGGCCGCCCGCTCTCCGGCCCCGACCGCCCGCAGCACTCATCCATTCATCGCGCGGGCTTCACGGAGCGGCCCCGGGAGCTGGAGCTGAGCACGCCGCGTCTCCCGAGTCCGCCCCAAAGCCCAGACCCGAGCGGCTCCAGCGGGCGCGCAGCCACTTCCCAGCCGGGAACCCGGCCGAGTGCGGAGTGCCCAGGCCGGTCGCCCCGGCCCCGCGAGGTCCCGCGGGAACGGCGCCGCAGGCCCAGGCCGCGGGGCTCCGAGCGCAGGGCGTCCGCCCGCACTGTGACCTTGAGACCCGGCACCGCGCCCACCGGCCCCACCGGCAGCACTCTCCGTCGCACAGGCGCCAGTCTGGGTCCCAAAGTCGGTCCCTATCTTTCCCCGGGCGCTTCTCTTTCCGCAGCCAATCGGAGAGCGAAGTGGTGTGGGCCAATGGCCACGGCCAAAGTAGCCGGAGTGTGGAACCTATCGAGGACCAGCCTGAAATTTCTCCCGCCCCAGGAAAGTCAGAGGCGGGCTAATCTCACATGTTGGCCAATCAGCGGCCAATAAACAAGAAACGTCCCAGATCAAAGAGGAAGAGGGGATGGGTCTAGGCGGCCACCACGCCTCAAGGCGGAAGAATGACAGGCAGCTTCACGAATGCCTGTGGACATATCGTCCTTACGTCAGGAAACAGGTGGCGCCAGGTTGGCTTCTGCACCAATAGTTGGCTGAGGGCGTGTCCGCGGGCAAGCGGGAGCTAGGGGCTCGGGGCTCTCTGGGCCGCGCTTGGGGCGGACGCGACGGGGCCGGGGGGCGGCGGGGTGGGCGC
>NW_004955507.1:5515124-5530615 GCF_000276665.1 Chinchilla lanigera | reverse complement strand
CGGCGGCGGGGAGGCCGGGGCCTGCAGGCCCCCGGTCCGGCAGGATCCAGACTCGGGCCCGGACTACGAGGCGCTGCCGGCCGGAGCCACTGTCACCACGCACATGGCGGCGGGCGCCGTGGCCGGCGTCCTGGAGCACTGCGTGATGTACCCCGTCGACTGCGTCAAGGTGAGACCCAGCCGGGGCGCGGAGCGCAGTGTGGGGCTGGCCCGGGTGCCCTGTGCCCGGAGCGCGGCCGAGGCCGGAGCTGCGCCGGCTGCCTCCTGGCTCCTGCCGGCCGCGCGGGTCGAGCTGTTACAGTTCTCCGTTCCCGTGCGGTCCCGGCTGGGAGTTGAGCCCAGCCAGGAACCAGGACCTGTCTCTAACCGTCAGTGCGATCCGGAGCGGGACTCAGGATCCAGAACTTGTCGGCCAAACCCCGGATCCCGCTGGGGCTAAACGGGGCTAGGGTGGAGCGGGGAACCCCGAAGCGCGGGCAAGTCCTACTGACCGCACAGGTGGAGCCAGCTCTCGTGAAGCGGACGGGCTCTGACGGCTGGAGGTGTCCTGGGGAGGTGCGTTTGCAGGCTGCTTGCTGCATCTTCCCCCAAAAGTGGCCGCGCAGGGGCCAGAGCCCGGGATCTCCGAGCTAGATAAAGCACACGTGAAACCTTAACCCCAGAGTGTGTGGAAGTCACTGTGCAGTCAGAAGTCGGAGTTCCGGGCTGGAAGTCGTATGGGAAAGATCGTGTTCGGGATAAGGTTTCGGTTTCTCTGATGCGAGTGTGATAACCCACCTATTTGCTGAACATAAAAGTGGAGCTGGGATTAAGGCTGTGTATGTTCAGGGAGCACATCAGCCCCCACACAAGAGCAGTGAAACCGATAGTATATTTCTTTGGGCACCTGAAGCTGACAAAAAGGGAAACGTTGCCTGAAAGGGAAGTGTGCCAGTATTAGAAAGTAGACGTAAGTGGAGACACGGTGGCGGAATTTGAAAGAAAGCTAATTGCATCCACAGCCAAACAGGATGATGAATGGATACAGAAGTCAGGTTCTGAAGAAAGCTGGCTGAAGATGGAAAAGTTTGTCTTTCCTTATAGTTTTTATCTGTGTACGTTAGTAAAGATGCTAGCCACTACAAATTAGTTCTAGATTTAGGTGGAAGGAAACTCCAAGGGACTGCTGAAATAAATATGATAAGGTCTTGTGCTTCCTTTACCTGTTATTGGTAATAATGGCAATAGCCTAGCAGTTCTTTAATGAATGTTTTCTTCTCATATTAGGAAAATACTATATATTCAAAAGGAAGAGAGTATCAGCTTGAGCAATACAGAGTAGGTCTTTTCTGCATTTCCGAGGTTCCCGTACCATTTTATGTTTTCATTAATACTGTGGGTGAGGAAATAGGGAAAGTGTTCACGAAGCTTTGTAAATGACATTGCGTTGGCAGGAGTGTTCTGGCACATTACAAGATAACTCCTAACAAAGGCCATACCCAGTGAAAATGGTTAAGTACACTTGATTAAGGTGAACATTAGAATTTTAAATGTTCGTGTCAGTTGAGAGAATTAAATAGTAAAACCTGTGTGAAAGAACTATTGAAATGTAAAATATATAAATACCAAAGATTCCAATATTTATTTAAGACTGTGTTGAATGACTGTGAGTTAATAATGTTACATATCCAAAAGTTAATATGAGCTAGCTGCAGAGTAACCTCATTCCACTTCTGCTGTGAGTAGAGTATAGAGTCTAGGGTGCTATGCTTCAGGATGAGTATTAAAAAAGAAATCAGGAGGCTAGGTGTGGTGGTGCACACCTGTAATCACAGCACTCGGGAGGCTGAGGCAGGAGGATTGGTGCGAGTTGGAGACCAGCCTAGGCTACAAAGTGAGCTCAAGGCCAGCCTGAACTGCATAGGGAGACCCTGTCTCAAAAAGACAAAAAAAAAAAAAAAAATGCCTTCAGAGTGTTTAGATGTATATCCTAAATAGGGATAGATCTTTGTCCTGTAACAAACAAATCAATTAAATGGTTGATTTTGTAGGAACAGAGACTACTCAGGATCAAATACAGCAAATAAATGCTTAAAATGAATATGTACTACTGCTTGGGATCAAAGATAAAGTGAGACTGGAAAGCAAGGTGATTGATTTACTTTTGAGGCCTATAAACCCATTGAAGGAAAAATAAATAAATAAATAAATAAACCCATAGAAGGAACACTTGTAAAAGAGTTCCAGAAAGTTTTGCATAACCACAATAATACTAGAGTAAGTCATTTCTAGCCTTCTAAGATAGCTGTTTTGAAGAGCAGTCCTTATTCATCTACATAAGCTTTGGAACTTTTGTTTAAAAAATTAGTCATACAACATTACAGTTGTGCCTCAAAGCCCTACACTAAAGACAGGAAAGAAGAATGCTCAAAAGCCTTAAAATATAAAAGCTTACCTTAGGAGAATCATTTTTGCTTGTTGTTAATTCTGGGATTTAAATAATTAGAAGGGAGACCAGTATGAATTAGTGTCTGTATGTTAAATGCTTTTGTGCAAGCATGAAATCCAGTCATATCCTGTCCTTTAGGAGGGGCTTCTCTGTTCATTTCTCCCCTGACAGCTATTCTTTTACCATAAATGGATGGTGAAGGGGCTGGGGATTTAGCTCAATGGCACAGCGCCTGCGTGGCAAGTGCAAAGTCGTGAGTTCGATTCCCAGTACCGGAAGAAAACCAAAAAAAAACCAAACAAACAAATAAATGGATGGTGGAAAGGAAAACGAGCCCAAGCTTACCCTAGAACTGGAGGCAGGTATGTTATCAGTTTGGAGCCTAAAGGGCAGTCACAATGTTTGCAAATGGAATCTGATGTTGCCTCTTGGCACGCAGACCTCTGGATACCCGGCCACTTATCAGGGTCAGGTTGACTTAAAATATCCTTGGGAGGGGTGGTGGAAAGTCAACACAGCCTCACTAGGCCATGATTATCCCTACATCTATTTCCATAATCAAATAGGAAGGCTTGGGAACCCAGACAGATCCTTTTCTAACCCTCAGAAGCAAGCATTGGACTTTACCAGGGACAGGCTGTGCAACCTAAAGCATTCAGAACCCTCAAAATCATGTAAGGACCCACGTACTACCAAGTTGCTGTTTTTGGTTCTGCAGTGGTAAAGCAAGTATCAACTTACCTAATAAGTTAAAAAGGCAGGGACAGAAACCTTTTCCAAATTCCAGATGTGAATGGTTAGACACATTAACTAGTGAAAGTTTAGGAAATAGAAACATTGGTTTATTTGATTTTCTTGCATATGATAATATTCAGTAAATGACAATTGTTCTTGTATGCCAGGCACTAGCTAAAATACCCTGTGTATATTTATGCATTGACTCTTTGAAATACCTTCATGAAATAGACTCCATTTTCATTTTTTTATAGATGAGGAAAGGAGGCTTAGAGAGCAGTTAACTAACTTGTCCAAGGTCACAGTTGAAGTGGCAGTCGTGATTTGAATCCAGTCTGTGTGACTCACAAGCCTTCCCTGAGCCTCCCAAAAGAGCTTTCAAGAGTGAAGGAAGGCAAAGATTTCACAAGAGAACTCCTCTCAATATATGACTTTCGTATTAACAGCTAAACATCTAAGGCACTGTAGCCACAGAGAAGCTTTAAAGTAAAAAAATACACAATTAAACTTGATTTAGTAGTGGCTAAGGACCAGTTAGTTGCCCATGCCTGTTTGTGAACTGGTGTATACAAAAGGCAACGCTGCCATGATTTGTAAATTTTTGGAGTCATATTTCAATGCAATAAAGGCCTTATGTTTATAGCACCTTCTGAATTGCCAGTGGTTTTTACATGCCTTATTTCTTTCAATTCGCACAGCAGCTTGAGAAGCCAGCCATTTGGCCTTGTAGATGACAACTTCGAAGCTTAGAGAGGTTTAGTGACATATTGAAGACAGTAACCTGGCAAAACTGAAAATACAGCTCAGTGGCACAGTGCCAGCCTGGCAAGTGTGAGGTCCTGAGTTTGATTCCCAGTCCCCCCCACCCACGAAAAAGAAACCTGGCAAAGATGGGACTCAGCTCAGGCTTTCTGACTTAGATATGGTTTGTCTTCACAAACCACTTATCCCTGTGTTAGTTGGTTTGGCTGTCTTTAAAGCCAGGCAGTGGTTTCATAATGGAGGCTTTTTTATAAATTCT
Source organism: Chinchilla lanigera (assembly GCF_000276665.1). NCBI lineage: Eukaryota > Metazoa > Chordata > Mammalia > Rodentia > Chinchillidae > Chinchilla > Chinchilla lanigera. Next base: position 5,526,431 of record NW_004955507.1, on the reverse strand, counting down.
TAGATATTTCATCTTTTTGTGAAGGGTAGTTTTACTGGCCAGCAAATTCAGACATCCATATTCATTTTTATATTTGACATACCTTATGCTCAGGCCTTCTACCTGCATGTGTATTTTCATTGAGTTAATATTGCTGAGCTAAATTTAGATGAGTGTCTAAAATGTTCAGTGACTTACCCGCCATCTAGTTCTCTCTTGAGGATGAAGAGTTCCAGGCCTGTGAGGCCAGAACTTTCAGGACAGGTCGCTGAAGGTGCCATTGACTCCTGCAGAGCAACACCATTTCTGTGTATTTCCCTGAACAAGATCAATTTCAGACAAACCTATGGAAGCGTTGAACTGTTAAGCACCAAGCTCAGTTTTCATACACATGTGTTAAATACAATGTGTCCCTTTATTGCAGACTCATGGGATCTTTTTGAGAAGTGGAAAAGGTTGTGTCAGGTGTGATGAGTGATACTACGTGTTTCTAATTGAACATCCCATAAATGAACCTTTTGAGTGTGCAGGTTTTGTGTTGGTAGAGGGCAGGAGAAACCCCTAAAGGAAAGTGGATTGCTTGTGGCTTACTAGGACCTGTTAATCTGGTTAGTTTCTTTTCTCCCATGCTTTTCAGGAAGGGCGTTTTCTTGGATTCCAGCTGGCCGACTGAAGGCTCGATGTAAATCCAGACTGAATCTAATGATTAGAACAAAGGCATTTAAACTGCCTGGGTATCATTTTCCCCCTTTTCCCCTCCCCCGCCCCCGGTGCTGTAGTTGTTACTTTGTGAACTAGTGCACACATATCTATAGGACAAAATATTCTTTCATTAAACAAGCAAATTTTAAGTGTCTTCTGTGCACCTAGCACTAGACATTGATTTCAAATTATTAGTATCCATGCTACTGTTACTGTGAAATGGGTTGGTGGATGAGACTTTTATGGGGAGACACAACAGTAGAGGTCTGATGTGGCAAAGTTTCAAACAAGGTTAGTTTCCTAAATTTCAATAAAACTGTGGGAATGTCATACAAGTTTCTACCTACTATATACTCGTTCTAATAATTGAGTCTTTCTGAGATTCCAGGGGTCATGTTGCACAGGGACTGATTTTATTTACTGATGCCAATTTTGGGATTCAGTCCATTTAGATAAGGAAGCTGAGGCTGGGCACCCTTGCGCATGCCTGTAATCCCAGCACTCAGGAAGCTGAAGCAGGAGGATCGGCGTGAATTCATGGCCAGCCTGGACTACATAGTGAGTTCAAGGCCAGCCTGAACTACCAAGTGAGACCCTGTCTCAAAAATCCAAAAAAAGAGAAAAATCTGAAAGGCCATTTAGTTTTACAGACTAGGTTGGTTTCCAGCTAGACACTTTGCACTTTCATATTTTCAGGGCAAACTTCCTTTCATTAGGAAACTAGAGTGGCATCTATTAGGAATGTTACTTCTGCCAAGACTAATTTATAGACCAAGCTGGCAATGCCAAATAATCTGAAAAGGTATCAAAAGATGATGCCCTCATTAATTAGTATATTGTGTGGTCAGGAAGCAGGGCCAGGGTTGGTGTTTAAAAATAAAGCATAAAGTATGTGGTAGAGTAAGTAAGTACTTGAATTTAGAATCCATTTGAGAAACTCTTAGCCTAGTTTATTAAGACACAAAAACAACTTCTGCATCACAGGCTTAAAATTTATTGCTGGGGCAATGAATCATTAGTAAGTAGTAATGTTCTCAGGGCAAGTAATGTTGTTCCATTCTTGGGGTCACAGATAACTAGAAAAGGAAAGGGCCAAAGCTTGGAAAATAAGATAAAGATACGGGGAGATGTGGAGTTGAGTGCCAAGTATCACTTGCACAGCCTGGCACAGTTCCATTGAGAAGGCCTGCCCGATTCCCAAAGCCCAGGTGTTGAGATCGGGTGAGAAGCTGGCATCACTGACACTGCACTTCTCCTTGCTGTGATTTCAGACCCGGATGCAGAGTCTACAGCCTGACCCAGCCGCCCGCTATCGCAATGTGTTGGAGGCCCTCTGGAGGATTATAAGAACGGAGGGCCTGTGGAGGCCCATGCGGGGGCTGAACGTCACAGCAACAGGCGCAGGGCCTGCCCACGCCCTCTATTTTGCCTGCTACGAAAAGTTGAAAAAGACATTGAGTGATGTAATCCACCCAGGGGGCAATAGCCATATTGCCAATGGTATTGAGCCTTCCTGTGCTGGTTCCCCCACTTTCCCAGCTCCTTGGGCTTTGCTGCTGTCAGTGCTTCCTGGTCTCAGCATGGTTTGGAGCTACAACTTTGGGCTGGGGTAGGCCAGAGTATAGGGAGGGACTTCCAGACCTGATGTTCTCAGACAACAGGCTGCTTCAAACCCCACCCCTCGTTCGGGGCATCTCAACAGAGGGTTACAGTGTCCTCCCTTACCTGCCAGCTTGACTTCTTTCTGTCATCTCCCTGGCATCAACCGTGGAGACAGACACTGAACTGCCTCCATTGTTTATTTCTTGATAGTCGGGTGGTGTCCTGCTTCTTAGGGCAGGATTGGAGATGACCCAGGCACCCAAGGAAGACACTAATGGAGCCTCAGTTCTTCGCCTCACCTTTTCAGGATCACAGCTGACCAGAGGCAGTTTGTCCCTGGGGACTTGACAAAGCCTTGACAAGTGAATGGGGTGGGACTAGGTGACTGGAGAATGCAGAAGGTTGGAGGGTGGGGGAAGGCAAAGGAAGGGATAGCAGCCCAGGGTTTCAAGATTGCCTGAAAATCAAGTTGAGTCGGGAGACGGTGAGGATGCAGTAGTCAGGACTTGAAGGGAAGATCTGGGAGGACAAATGCCAAAACTAGGAGTTGGGTTGGACAGCTTAAGGGCAGCAAGACTGAAGGCAGGGTTTTATGGTGAAGATCTGACCACATGAATCCTGTGTGCTCCCTACACTGGCCACACTTGAAGTGTCAGCCTCTGGCAATAGTGTATCTGCTTCCTACCTGGGGCATATGCTACATTTATTCTTTTTTAAAATTTGAGACAGGGTCTTGCCATGTAGCTCAGGCTGGACTTGAACTTGTTACGTAGTTTAGGCTAGCCTTGAATTTGCAGTGATCCTCTTGCCTCAGCCTCCCGAGTGCTGGGATTACAGCACCACCACACCCAGCTGATGCATTTATTCTTAAGAGCATCTGTATTGGTAAAATCTGGGCTGTTTTCTTTGCCTCTCCTGGGCCTTCCTGTTGTGGCTGTGGAGTATACATAGATAACCTTACTAGATTGGCAGGAACAAATTTCTTGCTTTTTTGGAACAGGTGTTTAGGAGCACTGGGTTCTCTTCTTTTGGACTGACTCCTAACAGCATTCCTTTGCTCACTGTGGTTTAGCACAGTCGCTCCGCATCACTTGGGAGGGCCTCAGTGAATTGGTCACCCCCTCCTGGCCTTACATGTGGCAGTTGTTTTCTCATTTGCAGGTGCAGCCGGGTGTGTGGCAACATTACTTCATGATGCAGCCATGAATCCAGCAGAAGGTAGTGACTCCTCAGCCTCTCCCTCTGGTCATCTGCATCTGCATGTCTGGGTCGTTGCTTTATTTATGGCTGTTTCAAAAAAGCCAGAGCACAGTCATTTGGGGTGGGAAATTAGGCCATGTTGGTTTGTTGTATCACTAGAGGGCGCTCCCTCCATATTTTCACTACTTAGGAGAACTCTCTTTGACCGGAAGCTTATTTATTGGGATTTAGTTCATTTGGGGGCTTCTCTGGAAATAAAAGATGGTTGTATTGGCCTGTTCCTGGGCCTCCCTTTGTAGTATACTTGATCTCTTATGAAAGTTTAGCAGATTATTTCATTTTACTTTCAGGAGACGAAGATGGATTTTGACATTTAAGTTTGCTTTATTGAAATGAAGAGAGTTGAGATAGGCAGATTACAGAGCTCAGGCCTTATATTTTTGCTTTGACTTTGGCCTTTAGTTGTAAATTTTCCAAAAACATTCTCACTGGAAGCTGCAGTACTGAAATAAGTATGAGGGGATTGTGCAGTGTGATGTTCCATATGTCCCAGTTCCATATCTATCTGGGCAAGACCATGGGATCAAAATGTCAAAGCTAAGCTGGAGATCCACAGAATTTATACCATGTTGTATACTTGAAAGAGTAGGAGATGTCTGGAAACTCGTGCTGTACTCCTTTTGGCTAAGAATATTTTCTTTTTGGTAGTAATTCTTTTTCCCCTTTGGGAAAATAACCATTATCATATTTTTAAGAGTTAGGTGCTCCTCATACCTGAGGATTGGGATTGGCAGGGCACTGTGTTCATTACTGTGTTCCCTGCCACTGAATTATTTCTTGTTGGGGTTGTAAAAGTGTAAGATAACAAACGGTATTCATTTGAAGAAGACCTTCTGGAGTTACTAACTCATAGGTTTATCCTGTGTGTTAACTGGCTGGTTTTAAAGAAATCTTCCTGGGAATAGACCCATTATTTTGTTCGTTTTTACCAGCCCTCTGCTCCCCCACCCTCACAAAGAGGAAACATGAACTTACCAGGTTAACTGGCAGCTCACTCATACTTTTTCTCTCTCCATTCTATTGGCTGATATGCTGACTCTGGACCCTGCATCTGGACACTCGGTCACTGGCTGGTTGCTGTCACCATTTCCTTCTTCCTCGCTTGTGGATCTCCAGTGATCAAGCAGAGAATGCAGATGTACAACTCGCCGTATCACCGGGTGACAGACTGTGTACGGGCAGTGTGGCAAAATGAAGGGGCCGGAGCCTTTTACCGCAGCTACACCACCCAGCTAACCATGAATGTTCCCTTCCAAGCCATTCACTTCATGACCTATGAGTTTCTGCAGGAGCACTTTAACCCCCAGAGACGATACAACCCCGGCTCCCATGTCCTCTCTGGAGCCTGTGCAGGAGCTGTAGCTGCTGCTGCCACAACCCCACTGGACGTTTGCAAAACACTGCTCAACACCCAGGAAGCCCTGGCTTTGAACTCAAACATTACAGGACACATCACAGGCATGGCTAGTGCCTTCAGGACGGTGTATCAAGTAGGCGGGGTGACCGCCTACTTCCGCGGGGTGCAGGCTAGAGTAATTTACCAGATCCCCTCCACAGCCATCGCATGGTCTGTGTATGAGTTCTTCAAATACCTAATCACTAAACGGCAAGAAGAGTGGCGGGCAGGCAAGTAAAAGAGCACCAAGCAAAGCCAGGAGTTCAGACAGCACTGCTGCATCCTCTCCTCCAGCCATACTTTTTCTCTTGAGATGCTCCAGCCTCGAGTAGAGTTGGAAGAAAGGTAGAGGACTCTCCAGGCTGTTGGGTTTGGCTAACACCAGCTCCCGCCATGCTCCGTTGCTGCTACCGCCTTTCCTTCCGGGCCTGAAGCAGGGGCAGCTGAGCACACCACAGCACCTCCAACAACCGCTCGCTCTGTCCTGGGCCTGATGACCTGCTTTAGACTGTTACAGAGGAATAAGTAGCACATTCCCCTGGTTCCTAATAAAAAATGAAAACAACCTTTAAATTAAACAGTTTTCTTGGGTTTGCTTGCCAAAGGATGCGAAGTACTGTCAGCTGTTTTTGACTTGAAGCATAAATCAGGGGACCCAAAGGAAAGTTTTTTTGAGGATCTCTGTAGTTTTTGTTTCTGCTGATTTTCTTAAGATTGTAGGGCCCTATTTCCCATTTTCCTAGTAGGCGTCAAGAAATCTGCCTGATGCTTAGGTCACTGGGCCTTTGATAGCCCCTAATTTAACAGGTATTCTTGATTCTATTAGTGTCTCTTGCCTTGAACAGTAGTGGTGGAGGACATGTCTTCTGTTGTAATTCTGAACTCTGCCTGAGTCATGAAAGTTTCCACATAGCACTTTGTTTTCTACTGTATTGCAAAATTAAAATTATTCAGTGAAGCTACAAATTCTGAAGATTGTATAATAAACACATTTCGTTTGACCTTAAGGGTTTTATAAAGTACCTGGCATATGTGATCTCATTTGGCCCTCTGAGATGAGTGAAGCAGGCAGTGCAAGTATCTCTACTTCACAGGCAAGGAATCTCAGGCTGTGAGTTCCCTGAGGCCTCAATAATTACAGAACTGAGACCCCAACCAGATCTTTCCAGCCTAGATCTTTTCACCCTTTTTCTGCAGATAGGAAGTGAGTTGACACATTCTCCCACGTGCTCTCACTGAAGCAACTCGGCCTGAGGGCCACACAGGCTTTGCCTGGAGACCTTCAGAAATGCTGGTGCTGTGTGGGTCAGTCTGCTTCTCTTGGGGAGATTACCAGTTATGAGCAAGGTTTTCAGTATACAGCATAGAAATATGCCCCCTGGAACTCCCAGTGATCACCCTTGTTAGGTCATCTGTCATTTACTTATTGAGAAGCTACTGAGTATATCTCTAGGGTCAAGGATACAATGATAAATGAAACAGTTCCAGCCCTCAAGAAGTTTACTGTCCGAAGAGAAAAATACATATAAACAGGCAATATCAAGATAAATGACAAAAGATAAGGGATAAACCTAGAACACTGAAGAGGGTGTAAGGAAACCAGCCTATTCCTGGGTGACTTGGCAGAGGCTTTTGGAAGAAGTGACACGTCAGGTGACACCTGAAAGACAAGCCAAATAGGCGAAGAGAGGCAAGGTGTTCTAGTCACATACCTGGAGGTGGGACAATAAGAAGTGGCCGGGTTTGGCTGGATCGAAACAGTGTAGGCAAGCTGTGCGGCCAGAGAGCTGAGCCGGGGCGAGGTTGTAAAGCAGTGTTAAGGAGTCTACCCTAAAGGCGGTGCGCAGGTATTACAGGGTTTTAAGCAGAGGCAGGGTGTGATCAGATTTACCATTTAGACAGATCACTTAGGCTCTCTGGAGAAAGGATTAGAAGAGCAAGACTTGACAGGCAGGCAGACTGGTTAGGAGGCTGTCGCAGTAATCCAGCCAAGTGCATGGTGGTCTGGATCAGGACTGGCAGGGAGATTGGGACCATGTGAGGATTGCAGGAACAATAAGATCTGGCTACAGAATAAATCTTGTCTTTCACCTGACAGCCTTTCCAGTATCTGTGGGGAATCATGTCTGCATACGCTTGAAAAAAACTATGAAGGAAACAGCAGGGGCTCCTATTCTCAGCCTTAACTGACATAAACTATGCTGCCTCTCTTTTGGTGATGCAGAGAGATGGTAATAGTGCTGAATGGTGCTCACCTGAGTCAGGATTACCTAGGGAGTGGAAAGAATGTGGTGATACCACCGCACAGGTGATTTCAGAAGATTTCCAAGTACAAATGTAAGCAATGGCCGCCTCTCAGCACAGACTAAGTAGAACAAAGGGATTGCTCTCCAGGCTTGGGAGCACGAATGTGTACTCCCAGTACCCTGGGAGGCTAAGGCACAAGGACTACAAGTTCGAGTCTAGCCTGGGCAACTTTTTTCTTTCTCTTTTTTCTTTTTGAGACAGGGTTTGACTACACAGTTCAGGCTGGCTTTGCGCTCACTTTGTAGCCCAAGCTTGGCCTCAAATTCACAGCAGTTCTCCTGCCTCAGCCTCCTGAGTGCTGGGCTTACAGGCGTGCACTACCAGACCCAGCTTAGCCTGGGCAATTTAGCAACATAGCCAAGACCCTGTCTCAAAAAGTGGGGAGGGGGGTGACTCTACACCCTAGCCTTGCAGTCGACTTTGCAGAGCTTGTTTGGACAGTATCTGGTGCACAGCAGGCATAATAGCAATAAGGTTCTTTCTACAAGAAAAGGGTGTGAGGTGGTTTCTGAAAGAATGATAGCTGCTAAAGAGTCCCTCAGCTTTAATGCTATTCACACATAATGAGAAAATATAGAGTGACCTTACAACCTCCAGTTGTGCTCTAGGTAGATTCTGCAGGCCTCCTGTCCCAATCCTCAGACCTGTAGAATAATCTGACAGGGTTAAAATAGCAGTCTAGAAAGCCAGTGACAGGACGCCTGGGTCAGTTCCATGAGGCTCAACGGGCACAGGAGTAACACTGGTGTTTGGTGGCAGACTCTGGGCCACGTCCACTCCAGGAAGCCGGCGAGGCTTTCTGATACTTTGAAGACCCAGTGCCAAGCCACCGTCAGGGCCAGTTCTTGCATAGTACCATATATCACGGAACATAAGCAAGTAAGTCACAATTCAGCCAGGGAACATGTACTTAATTGGTGAGGCAGAGCAACGTGAATGAAACAATCTTGCAGGAACACAAGACGGTGCAGAGCCATGTGCTGGATTATATAAAACAACAGTGAGCTTTAGAGACGGAAAAGGTAAGTGTAGGTCAGAGTTAACAGAGAGGAGAGTGGCTTTAATGAATACCAGAATAAAAAATACTTTTGTAAAAGCCAATAAAAGTTTTTTGTTGTTTTTTGAGACAGGGTCTTACTATGTAGTTCCAACTGGTCATGAACTCATAGTGATTCTCCTGCTTCAGCCTCCCGAGTGCTGGGATTACAGCCGTGTGCCACCAAGCCCGACTATAAAACCAGTGAAAGTTGAACCATGCTAATTTTATAAAATGTAGAAAAAACAAATAAAAAGAAAATCCCATTACCCAGAGAGTATGAGTTTTTCTTTTCTCCATGCTGGGGACCACACCCAGGGCTGTGTGTGTGCTAAGGAAGTATTCCGCTACTGAGTTACATCCCCAGCCCAGAATATCACATTTTATCGTACATATAATCTAGCTTTTGTAGGCATACATTTTTTGTTAATTTTTGTATAAAAGAACTCATTGTCACCAGCTTCTTTCACCTGATAGAATATGGTATCCATCCTTCCACATTAAATTTCCTATCAATTGTAAATGATCACACAGCATCCTAGTATGTGAATATATAGTAATAATACCTTTTTCAGCTAAGCAAAACACTGCTGTGGTCGGCTGGAGAAGGTTCAGAGTGGGGAGACCGTTTGGCGCCACCTCCTGGCAGGTACTGAAAAAGATGTACCCAGAGACCTGGGTGCTGGTTAGGGCGTGGCAGAGCAGAGGCCGGCCCAGGGGCTGGCAGTCAAGCATATCAGGGCCGGGAGGCTCTTTAGAAGTCCTCTCGCTTCACACCCCTTCTATAGCCCCACTTCACTCTGTAGCCTCCCTAGCAGGCTCCCCCATTCCTTTGAGCGCTCGCTGTCGTGCAGTCATCGATGTCATTGCTGCAAAGCTCTGTGTGTTAGAAGGTTCCTAGTCTCCTGCTTTCCTCTGGGATCCTGTCACTCTTGTTTCTGCTGCCTTTCAAATAGGAGCCAATTTCTTACTTACGGACAACTGGGCTTTATATAACTTTGCTTCAGCCTAGCTCTGCAACTCCAACCTGCTACCTGAAAGTACAGTGTTAAAGAAACCTCTAACAAAACAAAACAAAACACCACCTCTATTTTCTTCAAAATCTAAACTGTTCCTTCTGCAGTTCAGGAGGCTGGATAGGCAATATTCTATTTAAACTGTTGAGAATTTCATACACATGGTGTTTGCTGGGTGTACAGTATTGTGTTCCTTTCTGCTACTTGGACTGGTGAATGGGGAACCCGTCCTGCAGGAGCTGTGCACAATTCTCCAAGCATTGTGGGAGCTCTGTTAACATAACCTTGACACCACCACTACACCTCCCCTGCCACCCACAGGCACTTCACACACTCCAGAAAAGGAACATTTATGAATTGAGGCACTTAAGTCTCTCTGTAATTGCCACCCTTGCTGGTACCTTCTGCTTGCTGGAGCAGCACAAAGTCAGACTAATCTGTCTCCTGTGAAACCTTGAAACCTTCAAACATATTAACACAGCTGCTCTTTCATCCAGGAAGGGGCAAACGTGTGTTGGTTTGGAGAGATATTTTTGCAAGGGGAACAATACAATTCAAGACACATATTTTATAAGATTATTTATAATAGTCACCCAAAGAATCATATACAAAAGAGTGCAGGAAATCTATCCGCACACTGTAGACCAGGAATCCAGCCGAGGGCCTGGATCCCACAGAAATGTCCTGCATGAGTCCAGCTGAGGACCTAGAGCTCATAACAGGAAGCGACACTCAGAAGAACCAGAGCTCCCCCAAAAGGTACCACAGCCATCCTCAACAACAGTGAGGTCTCGAGCTTCTCCGATGATCAAGATGGCCGAGTTCCCATCAGGGAAGCCAACGCAGCAAGCTTCTCCCAGAGACTGGCAGGGTACCATCTTCCCCTCCGGAGCCAGGAAGCAAAGCTCAAAGTGAGGACTAGAGCTCCCCCAAAGTGAACCAAAGCCATTTTCAGTACCAACGAGATCCAGAGCTCCTCAGAGAATGAAAACCACCAAGTCCATCAAGAAAGCCAGCATGACGAGCTCTCCAAAACAGCCAACAGTTCCTTACAGCTTCCACCAGCTCCCAACAGCCTCTCTCAGCTCCCAACAGCCTCACTCCTCTTTCCCCAGGTCTGCCTCTTATGCTGCTGGCAACAGTCCTCAGGTGGGCCTCCCACACCCAGCACCACGCTTACTCGGTTCAGCTGGGGGTTCTAAGCTGACCACCAGTTGTCAATCCACTACACCTTGGAAGTAAGGCAGAGGAGTTTAGACTTGACCTCACAGTTGGTGAGAAGCTCTCATGGTTCCTGAGCATGGAGGGACCTGACCAAAGTAATGGATAAGAAAGATTCAACCCACATCCCAGATACAGGGCAGCCTGGAGAAGGGACTCCAGCTAAGGGATGCTGTCATCATCTATACAAAGATGAATTTGAGAAAAGTTGTTACAAGATGAAAAGCACTTGGTGGCGGTTTAGACACTCACTGGAACTTCCTTAGGTGGTCTTGCCCTTATCTCTCTGGTGGTGTCTTGCCTCCTGAGTTAGACTGGGGGCCCGAGTGGTGCCTTTCTGGTATGACCATCTGCACCACAAAGCTCAGAACAGGTGATTACTTCTGTGGACAGACACCAGTTTTGTCTGGGGTAATGCTGAGGCGCCACTTCCCTCATGTACTGAACGGAGCAGGGCACTGAGGTGCCAGGCCTTTCAGATGGGCAGTGCTATGGGTCACTATGGCAAGGCTATCATTCCCAGCTGCTCAGACACTAACTTAGCTGTCGCTGTCACTTAGATAATGATGCAACTCAGGCTGAAATTACGGGTACCTAAACACAGGCAGTGGAGAGGAGAGGAAGAGATGGCATGGAGGGATGTCTGGGAGGTAGAAGCGGCTGAACTTGGCCAGCAGATTCCTCAGGGTTACGGAGGAGGAGGATTGTCGGACGGCTTTCAAATTTCTGGAAAGGAAAGCATGTTTTCTGGTGGGGAATAATTTTTTTTTTTTTTTTTTTTTTTTTTT
>NW_004955507.1:5481706-5515024 GCF_000276665.1 Chinchilla lanigera | reverse complement strand
GTCTTTTTGAGACAGGGTCTCACTATGCAGTGCAGGCTGGCCTTGAGCTCACTTTGCAGCCCAGGCTGGCCTCGAACTCACAGTGATCCTCCTGCCTCAGCCTCTCAAGTGCTGGGATCACAAGCGTGCACCACCACACCCGGCCATATTCTGGTGGGAAATAATAAATAGAGCTATCCATATGTATTTAAAGGTGAGACAAATTTTAGGATCTGTTCAGGATCAGCATGGATGTGGGAGCCAGCTGTGCAGAGTTAATGCCTAAGCCACAGAGTGGATGGAGAAGGCAAATGCTTAGCATGGTATTCTGTCCTTTTATAGCCCCTTTAAAAATAACCTACATAATATGAACAGCTGGGTGAAATTTCACATATATTTGCACCCATGTAACTGCCAGAGAGAGATGGGATTGTTACCCAATCTCCAGAAGACTCCTTTGTGCACTGTCATAATCAGTGCCACCCTCCTGGAGGTAACCACTGTGTGACCCTTGCCATTTATCAGTTAGTCTTGCTTGACCCTGAACTTTATAAAAATTGATTCATACAGGAAATATTCTTTTGCGTCTGGCTTCTTTGTTTCAACCTTATTAAGCCTTGTCTATATTGGTACATATGGCAGTCATTTGTTCTCTTCCCTTGCTGTAGAGTTTGAATATTTATCCACTGCATTTCTCCACACACTTATTTACACATGTGGGCTGCAGATCAGCCATGGTCCTCTAGGGAAACAGAACTGATAAAATAGATGCAGATGATATAGATAGGCTTTGTTGTTGTTTTGGTTTTGGTTTAACTGTGTTTGAGACAAGCTCTCATTTTGTAGTTTAGGTCGGCCTCAAGCTTGCAACAGTCTCCCTGCCTCGGCATCCCAACCATTGCGATTACAGGTGTGAACTGCCACACCCAACTAGAGATATTTTTTTAAACCAAGAGTTGATGTTGCTGGGAGGAAGATAGCCCCTTTAAGAAATGGCATGGAGAAAACCGGCCATCCACATGCAGAAGTAGACTCACATCTTTCACCTTGTACTAAACTAAAATCAAAATGGGTCAAAGAACTGCATGTTAAAACAGAAATACTTAACCTGCTGGAAGAGAAAAATGGATAAAAATGGGTAGACAAGGACTTTCTGAATAGGCAAGGACTTTCTGAACAGAACCCAGTTGCACAGGAAATTCCAGTAGTACCAAGAATCAACAAATGGGATAATATCAAATTTAAAAGCTTCTGCACACTGAAAGAAACAATCAACAGAGGAAGACAACTTAGAAAATGGGAAGGAATTTTTACTAGGTATCCCTTAGACAGAGGACTAATATCTAGAATATATAAAAAATTGGAGCCCCCTAAAATAAAAGACCCAATCAAATAATGGGAAAATGAAATGAATAAATACTTCACAGAAGAAGTACACATGGCCAATAAATACATGAAGAATTGCTCAATATCTCTGACCATTAGAGAAATGCAAGTTAAAACAACATTGCAGCAAACTAGGTCTAGAGGTCCCATTCAACCCAGCTATTCCCCTTCTGGGTATTTTCCCAGAAGATCTGAAAACATCATATCACAGCGATATATGTGCGCCCGTGTTCATAGAAGCACAATTTGTAACAGCTAAATTGTGGAAGCAACCCAAATGTCCATCCACTGAGGAATGGATTAAAAAATTGTGGTACTTTTATATAATGGAATATTACTCAGCTATAAAGAAAGATAAACTCAAGGCCTTTACAGGTAAATGGTCACAACTAGAGACCATACTCATAGGTGAAATAAACCAAACCTGCATGTGTAAGCAACATATTGTCTCATTAGTGAAAGAACCTGAAAGAGTGAATAAAAATTAGGAAGTATGATAGACATTGTGAAATGAAAGGAAAATGCTCAAAAGTCAAGAGAAACTGGGATGAGGGAAAAGAGAAAAGAAAGAAGGAGAAATTATGTATGTATGTATGTACAGGATAGCTAACATAGTTGTACTACTGACTTTTATCGCTTTACTGAAAGGAACAGTTAATGATTACTTATTTGATCAGTACTGCATGTCTGTATTTGTTTCCCTGAGAAACCACTTTGAAGATATCAATATGTAATACAACAACCATTGTTAATTTTCTACCTCTTTGTCTGTAATTCAGTATTGCTTATATTGTTCTTATGCTGTTTTGTAAATGGATGTCTGTTTCTTAATGCTTTCTTTCTTTTATTTTTAAAATAAATTTTTAAAAAATTTAAAAAAAACAACATTGAGTTCCATCTAACCCAAGAAAGTATGGTCATAATCAAGAAATCAAATAATAAAAAAAGAAATCAAATAATAACAAATGCTGGTGAGGCTACAAGGAAGAAGGAACCTTTCTGTACTGTTGGTGGGAATGTAGACTAGCACAGTCACCTTGGAAACCAGTATGGAGATTCCTCAGAAAACCCAAACTCCAAATTCCTTCTGATCAAGATGTTCTCCTTTTAGCTATCTTCTTGAAAGAGTTAAAGACATGTTACAGTGATACATGCATATCCATGCTTATAGCAGCACAACTCATAATACCTCAATCTTGGAAGCAGCCTATGTGTTCATCAGCAGATGAATGTATAAAGAAAATGTGGTATTTACACACAGTGGAGGACTACTCTGCCATAAAAAGAGACAAACTTGAGTCATTTGTAGGAAAATGGGTGCACCTTGAGACCACAATGATAAGTGAAACAAATCAGAAATGCAAGCTTAAATATTGCATGGTTTCTCTTAGGTGAGAAACCCAAAGTATAAATAAAGAGCAAAATAAAAAAATAGATAATAGGAAATAGGGAGCTAGAGCTTTCTTAGAGGGATGGAGAAAAAGGGAGGGAGAGGAGAGAAAGAGTATCTAAAAAAATTAAGCTGTATTATGCACCAATGCCACACCAGAATGTAAACATCATGTATTGCAAAAAAAAAGGAGCTCAAGAGATGGACAGAGGGGTGAAACAGGGAAGGGAAAGGGGATGAATAAAAGGAATTAAGACGTATTGTATACATGTAACAACCCCCTACAAGGAATGTAAACATTATATACTACAAACATGTACTAATAAAAAATTTTTTTAAAGAGAGTTGGTATTGCTGTCTTGCAGCAGCCTGGAAACTCAGGCAAGATTTCTGTGCTACAGTTTTAGGGCAGGGTTACATCTTCTTTCAGAAACTCGTTTTTCACTTTCAAGGCCTTCAGCTTATTGAGTGAGTGTCACCAGCAATATGGCTAATTCCCTTTATCTAAAGTTAGTTGAGCCGGGCCGTGGCGCACACCTGTAATCCCAGCACTCAGGAGGTTGAGGCAGGAGGACTGCTGCAAGTTCAAGGCCATCCTGAACTACATAGCAAGACCTATGTCAAAAAACAAAATAGAGTTAGTTGATTCTAAATGTTAGTCACATTTACAAAATACCTTCACTAGAAAAATACTTCTTCCAGCACTAAGGGTTGAATTCAGGGCTTTTGCACTGAGCTATAGACCTATATCCCCCACTCCTTTTCATTTTTTGTGTTTTGAGGAAGATTCTGGCTATGTTGTTAAACTGTCCAAACTCATGATTCTCTTACCTTAGAGTTCTGGGATTACAGGCCTGGCTTCCCAGCAACACGTAGACTAGTGCCTGAGTGGCCATAAAATTACCATCACAGGTCACTTCCACTTTTTTTCTCTTTTTTATTAGTCTCTTTTTATTATTTTACAGAGTTTTCATGCTTTTTTATTGTTATACAGATTAATGGGTTTTTGGCAGATTCACACATACACATGACGTAGTTTGATTATTTTCACTCCCACATCGCTCCACGCCCCGCCCTCCCCTTAATGCCACATTTTGGGGTTTCAAGGCATGCATTTTCCTCATCTTCAACCCCCACTACCCTCTCACACTTCTCCTGCTCCCTTGATGGTCTCCCCCTGCCTCCTTGTAGGGAGAACATGTGCTATTCGTCTTTCTTTCTTGGCTCAGCACCATAGCCTCTAGGGGCAGCCATTCTCTTGCAAATGACAGAATTTTGTTCTCCCTGTGGCTGAATAACACCCCATTGGGTATTTTCTCCACCTGTCTCTCTGCTGGTGGGCATGTGGTTCATCCTGGCTACTGTGAATTATGCTGCCATAAACATGGTTATGCGAGTGTCCCTCTGGTCTACTGACTTTGATTGTTTTGGGTATACCAAGGAGTGGTATAGCTGGTCATTTGGTAGTTTTAAGTGTTTTGAGGAAACTCCATACTGACATCCATAGGGATGTACTAATTTACATACCCACCAATGGTGTAGAAGCGCCAATGTAGTTTTGATTTGTGTGTCTCCAAGTTTTTATTATTTCCCTTTTTTACTAGTACAAACACTCTTGTACCTGTCCTGTATTGGACAGAAGCACTTTTCAGCTGGGTATGTATCAAAGCAAACTGACCAGCTCATAAGGATGCGTATATTTAGCTTTAGTAGATACAGCCAACATTCCAGTGTGGTTTTATCGGTTTATACTCCCTTCAGCAGTGTATAAGAGTTGCAGTTTAGAGCAAACATTCTCCCTACCCCCCATTTTTTCTTGATTCGTCTGTGCTTTTTGAGACTGGGTTTGGCTTTGTAGCCCAGACTGGTCTCAAACTCGTGACCCTCCTTCCTCAGTCTCCTGAGTGCTGGGATCAGAGATGTGTACCATTGGGTCCAACTTTTTCTTCCTCTTTTTAACTTTTAACTTTTATATAAAAAGTTGCAAAAACAATACAAAGAACTCCCATACATTCTTTACTCAGATTCACTACTGACATTTTGCCAGATTTGGTCTATCATTTTATCTATCTATCTATCTATCCATAAACACATGCATACATATCTTTTCTAAACTATTTATGCTCCCTTTATCCATAAATATTTCAGGGCACATTTCCTAAGAACAAGTATTTTATCTTACACATCCTCATTTATAAAAATCAGGAAATGGGTGGTAACATTGACCATACAGTCTTATCTGATCTACAGTTCATGTGTGAATTTCACAAATTGCTCCAGTAATTTTCTTTATAGCTATTTTTTCCCTCCTATCCAACATCCACTTGACAACCACACATTGTATTTACTGCTTATTTCTCTTTGGTCTTCTTCAGTCTTGATCAGGTCTCCAACCTTCCCTTATCTCTCACTAACTTGATTTTTTTTTAAGATTCAAGCCAGTCATCACATTGAATGTCCTTCACTTGGATTTGTTTGCTGTTTCCCCATAATTAGCTTCAGGATTAGCAGTTCTGGCAGGTGTACAGGAATGATGTTGAATCCTTTTTAGGGCCTCTCTTTAAGGGTATTATTAACCTTGATTAAATGGTTATGGTTGTGTTAACCAAGTATGCAGTTACTAATTTTCCCCTTATAGTTAATAAGTTGTTTGTAAGAAAGTGGTTTTTGTTTTGTTTTGAGAAAGGATCTTACTATGTAGTTCAAGCTTGCCTTGAATTCACTATATAGCCCAGTATGGGTGGCTGTGAACTCACAGCAATCCTCCTGCCTCAGCCTCCCAAGTGCTGGAATTACAGGCCTGTGTCACTACACCTGGCTCTGTATGGAAGCGTTCTGAATCTATGTAAATATCTTGTTCTTCAAATTTCTACTCACTAGTTTTAGCATTCATTGATAGATTTTTGTCTAAATCAATTATTACTATATTGGTTGCACAATGATTATTCTAACTTCATCATTATTTCTATATTTATTACTTGATATTTTCCCATAGGAGCTAGTTATTTTCTCCCTTATTACTTGTTTATATTAGTATGTACCCATAGAATCTTATTGCATTCTATAACTATTCTATGATGATACTACTTTTCTCTTCCTCCTCCTCCTCCCTCTTCCTCTTCTTCCTATTTTTCCTCCGCTTTCATTGCAGTATTGGGGACCGAACCCAGAATCTTCACACTGAGCTACATCCCCAGCACTGATTGATGGATTGATGGATTGATTGCAGCACTGGAGTTGAACCTAGGGCCTTCTCAGCTACCTCCCTATCCCTTTTTTAAAAAAAATCTTTTAAATTTTGAGACAGGATCTCGCTAAATTGCTAAGTTGTCCATGATTTCTTTCTTTCTTTCTTTCTTTCTTTCTTTCTTTCTTTCTTTCTTTCTTTCTTTCTTTCTTTCTTTCTTTCTTTCCTTTTTGATACAGGGTCCCACTATGCAGTTCAGGCTAGTCTTGAGCTGACTTTTTAGCCCAGGCTGGCCTTGAACTCACAATGATCCTCCTGCCTCAGCCTCCTGAGTGCTGGGATTACAGGTGTGCGCCACCACGCTGGGCCTCCATGATGGCTTTAAACTCGCGGTCCTCAGGTCTCAGCCTCCCATAGTATTCCTGTTATTTACTTTGAAGTTTTAAGTATCCCAGATCAGGCTAATGAAAACCCCCTTTGATTTCCTTACTCTCTTGACATGTCCTTACTATCTTTTCAACTCTTCATTCCCTTTGGGCACTGTCTTGGTTACTTTTCTGTCCTTGCTGAGACAAAATACCCAACACCCAAAATTAAGGAAGGAAATGTTTATTTAGTTTACAGTTTGTGGAGGTTTCAGTCCATACTTGGCTGGCTCCGAGGCAGGAGATAGCAAAGCCACAAGAGCAAAGGGGGGAATGGCAGCCGAACAGCAAACAGCCAGAGCAAAACGGAGGAATGGCGGCAAGCAGCCTCTTTCCCTCCCTTACGTTGTAAACAGGCTACCCCCACCTAAGGGGCGTGTAGCTCTCTCATAATCTCCATGCCCTCCTCTTCCACAGGCTCAGGATGTAAGCACCCTGGCTTCCTGCTGAGTCACTTAGCCAAACCTCTAGACTCCCCAAGTTGACACAATGTATCAACCATAACAGGCACAACACGATATTATAGGCTCAACTTGTACTCTCCTTCTCTTGGCCCTGGGACCAGTCCTTCCTTCAAAGCACTCTGGTTTCTTTTGAGGAAAAATGATATTTATTTTTATCTTTTTGAGACAGGGTCTCGCTATGCAATTCAGGCTGGCTTTGGGCTCATTTTGTAGCCCAGGCTAGTCTTGAGCTTGCAAGGATCCTCCTGCCTTAGCCTCCTGTGTGCTGGGGTTACAGGCATGCACTACCACGCCTGGCTTAGGAAAATGATATTTAGAAAACAAGACGTGGGTACTAAGTGTGCTCAGGGTCACTGCTGTGCCTACTCCTAAGCCTATTAGTAAACAAGGGATATAAATATATCTTAAGTTATTTATATATCTATACACACACTATGCATTCATAAATAACCCCAGTTCCAGTTCGATATTGCAAGGTTCACTTTAATCTTCTCTTTCTCCATATTTGTAATTTCCTTCCTCAGCAGTAAGAACTGGCCCCTACGATCCCCAGTTTATTTACCCGTTTTCTCAGTTCCACAGCACAGAAAAAGTAACTTAGATTGCTAACATATATCACCACAGGACAATTTCCTTCTAACTGGAAGTCAATATTTGTTAGATTTGTTTTTACCCTTTCCTTTCAGTGTGATAATTTTTAAAATGTGAAACAGTCTGGGTTCATTTGTTTCTATTTAAGTCCGCCCCCTTCTCATCTCTGGGGCATTGACAACTGGTGGGCAACTTGTGACACCCAGGTGAACTTAATAAGCATGGTGCTGGGTGTGGGAGGCCCACCTGAGGGCTGTTGCCAGCGGCATAAGAGGCAGAATGGGAGAGGAAGAAGGCTGTTGGGAGCTGGTAGAAGCTGTTGGGAGTCTGTTGGAACTGGAGACAAGCTGTAAGGAGCTGTTGGTTCTCTTGGAGGAGCTTGTCATTCTGCCTTTCCTGATGAACTCGGCTGTTCTCATCTTCCAAGGAGCTTGGGACCTTGCTGGCACTGAGAATGACTTCGGTTCACTTTGGAGGAGCTCTGGACCTCACTTTGAACATTGCTTCCTGGCTCCAGAAGAGAAAGCGGTGCACTGCTTAGTCTCCTGGAGAAGCCTGTCATGTTGCCTTTCCTGATAAGAACTTGGCTGTTCCAATCATCGGAGGAGCTCAAGACCTCACTGTTGTTGAGGATAGCTGTGGTACTTTTCAGGGGAGTTCTGGTTCTTACTTTGAGCGTCTCTTCCTGGCTCCAGCGCAAATCCCTCAGCCTCCTAGCACAGATCCTTCATCTTGCAGGTACAAGGGGCTGGGGATTTAGCTCAGCGGCACAGCGCCTGCCTGGCAAACGCAACATTGTGAGTTCGATTCCTGGTACTGGAAAAACAAAAAACAAAAAACCAAAAAAACCATCTTGCCGGTACAGACTTTCTAGCTTCCACCACTGACCTTTGGGCCTTTCCAGCACAGATCTGTGAAACAGGTCCGCGTAAGACATTGTCATGGGCTCTAGGTCTCCACTGGATTCGTGGGAGGCATTGTTAATGAGCTCTAGGTTTTCAGCTGGACTCATGCAGGACATTGTGTGATCGAGACTTCAGCTGGATTTTTTGGTCTTTAGTGTGTGAACAGATTTCTTGCACTCTCTTGTATATAATTCTTTGGGTGACTATTATAAATCTTATAAAATATGTGTCCTGTATTATATTGTCCACCTTGCAATAAGCCCCAAGCCACAACATCATCCTTGACTTTTTTTTTAAACAAGAAGTATTCCTCCTATGGGGCCTGTAAATTTTATGGATGAGCCTCATGGGGCTGTAAACTCCCTTCCCCGAGAGTTTTATGAAGAAGACTGGGCATGTCTGCATGGTGTGTGTGTTGCGGGGGTGCTGTAGAAAATTCATAACTCCCAGGATTTTTAGTGGTTAGCTGGGCATAGTAGTGCACATGTATAATGTTAGCACTCTGGGAAGCTAAGGCCAGAGTACTGCAGTGAGTTTTGGGGTCAGCCTGGACTACATAGTGGGACCCTGTCTCAAAACAAACAATTTAAAAAGGGCCAAAGAAGTAGCTCAGTGTGAAGGTCCTGGGTTCAGTCGCCAGTACCCCCACCACAACAAAGATTCTCAGTGGTCTTTAATCAAAAATGTTTAGAAGAGGGAGAAGAGAATATAGAGAGAAGGGAAGGAACCCGAAGCCTCCCACTGGTAGGGCAGGAAGTCCTGCCAGACTCTAGGACTCTTGGAGGATGCAGGATGTTCCTTATTTTACTTTGGAAGCGTGGAGCACATGCACTTCTCTTGTGGAGGGAAAAGGAACCAAAAGAGGGAAGAGAAACTTGGGAGTGCAGGCTGGCCTTAAACTCACTTTTGTAGCCCAGGCTGGCCTCGAACTCACACAGTAAGAATATGACAGAATCAGAATGCCAACCCAGGTTCCAGCGGCTGTGTGGCTTACCAGTGCCCCACAAGACCCATAAAGTGAGAGACAGTCCCGCCCACAGACTCCCATGACCTACAGGAGAGGCTGACAAAACAGGTCATGAAATGTAGGTACTCCTGACTCTAACACAGGTGTGAGGAAAAGTATACTTTTCTTTCTGCCTGTTCCTGGGCTGGTGCTCATGGATGGGGTCCCAGAATATTGGAAAGGCCAGGTGAGATAGTCATCTTTCTGTAGCTGGTCACTTTGCTGTCAGAAGATCAAGAAGCCAGTGGAGTGGCCACTTGGGTCTTTCATATTCACATGTGCTGTCCAGACAGGACCAGATAGGCCAGGGCTGCTATGTCTACTGTCTTGCTTAAACCATCCTGCTACACTTGAATCTTGCTTCCCCAGAAAGGTCATCCCTAAATTGCTTATCTAGCCAGGTGTGGAGGCACATGCCTGTAATTCCAGCACTTGGAAGGCTGAGGCAGGAGGATCCCCATAAGGCCAGCATGGGTGACATAGTGAGCTCAAGGCCAGCCTGAACCTTGTGTCAAAAAACAACAAAAAAAATTTCTTACCTAGTACTCCCCTTCCAGCCCCTGTACTTGACTGAGTGCAGGCCCTTTGCTCTGAGCTACACTGCTACCTCTTTTTATTCTTTCTTTCTGTTTTTTTTCATTCTGAGACAGGGTCTCACTAATTGCTGAGTTGCCCACGCTGGGTTTAAACTTGTGATCCTCCTGCATCTGCCTTCCAGACTGCTGGGATTTTAGACATACACCACCACACCTGGCTTAGCTTTATTTATCTTTTTTTGGTACTGGGACTCGAACTCAGGACCTTGTGCTTGCAAGGCAGGCACTTGTACCGATGAGCTATATCCCCAGCCCTTAGCTTTATTTCTCTTATTGCCTGTATCACTCTCAAAGTTTTATTATATACTTATTTGTCATTTATCTCCAGGAAGACAACAATGAGTAATAATTTAATCAGTAAGTAATTTGGTAAAGTAAATCATTTAAACCTTACAACAACTCCGCAAGCTAGGTATGTTGAAAATCATTAGCCTCCTTACCATTTTGAAAATAAGGACCCAGGCTCAGGGAAGTCTTTTGGCAAGTCCGGGTCACAGAACACATCATGTGTCAGTCCACATGCACGTTCAGGTCCCTCTCTGTCCCACACTAGCTGGTCTCTGCCCAATTCAGAATTCCTCTCTTCTCTTGACTCCAATGCTCCATACTTCCGAGGCCCAGGGCCTGTTAGTTCATTGTGAAAAGGAAAGAAACCCAACAATACCCGGGAGAATGGTTTATAGTCCCTGGGCGGGGCAGGGTCGTGTCCTCTGAGAAAAAACACAGCATCAGTGTCACCAGCTCTTCAAGCACTGCTCTGCCAGTGGCTGCCTAGCGTCACCACTGGGTCATGCCCAGATGGCCCTCCAGATTACACGGCAGGTCAATCCCACATACTCACAAGGGACACATGCCTTACCCCTCCTGCCCTTCCCCTGGGAGCCCTGGAGCAGTGCCTCAACAGGCTGGTCATGGGGAAAGGAATCCATCCTGGCCACATGCAGATGCACAGCCCTGAGGGGCAGCAGGACTGCTCTGCACTGTGAAGCCTGAGAATGAGGGAAAGACCCCCTCCTGGCTCCTTCAGATGTAGGTGCCCAGGACTGCGCTGGACAAACCACACAGCAGGAACAGAAGCACAGGCACTCATTCCAATTCCATTCAACAAGTCCTAACAGCCTAAGGCAGGGGCTACCTTGAGAGTGTCTGCTTGCTCCTAAAATGCTAGTGCACCATTCCCTTTGCCTCCGGCACTTAATGTGTCATTCCATCTAACAGAGGTAGAGTGGCTCCCAGAGTAGTTTACTATTGTCGCAGCAACAGTAAACCTGACTTAGAGGGGCAGGATCTGTGGGCCAAGCGTCACACACTGTGTTTCTATTTGCAGACCGCCACATCCTTGGTTCAAGAACAGAATTCAGAGTGGGGAAGGAAGGGGACTCTACAGCATCATTCCCCAGCCTGCTGAAAACACCAGAGACTCGATGCTAATATCCTTCAGCAGTCTGGCAGCCTGTTAGACCACATAGAGCCAATAAATGTCATCGTCCTGGACTTGAATAAGGTTTTGAGTGGGTTCTCACTTAAGCAGCCCTTGAGAAACAGAAAATCTGGTTGAGTGTGAAAGTTTTATTAAGCAGGATGTTGGAGAAATTGGTGATGCCATTCAGCACCCCCAAAGTCATTCTTGGCATTCGGTGCCTTTGCCACAGATGGTCTACAAGCTCTCCTGCACTGGTTCTTGTCTCTTTCCTAATCTTGATGATCCTTTAAAATCACACACCACCCTTCCAAGGGACCTGTGCAGCCTGAAGTGGGGTAATAACTGGGACTTGCATAAAAACTAGAGTCACAGGACTTGTAACAGAATGAGTTAAGTAAGCAAACAAAGGACATTTTTATGTTCCAACCTTAAACATAAAATAAATCTCAAATATATGCCAATTGAATATGAAGAGAATAAAATTTCCCTTCTGAAAATGAATTATATCTCCTACAATTAATTCATTTGTACATCATAGCAAAAGTGTGGTCTTGGTAGAGAGAAAAGCATTGCAAAGACGGACAAAATCAGAAATCGCCCAGTGAGTTCAGTGTGGAGGAAAACCGGAGCGAACACAGCCTGAAGAAAAAAGGTGGCCGAGGCCCAGAAACTACCCAGAGTTTCTTTCTCTCTTCTTAGACGGTCAACCCTGTACATTCACAGCTACCCACCTGCAAGAGGCAGGAAACAGAACCGAGGAAACAAGAGCTATAGATATTTACAGCCAGTATACTGTGTCTCCGGAATGCAGAGCACTGTGCTAAGAGATTTCTGTATGCGCTTTCACTTGTTTTCCCCAGCAATTATGCAAGGAAAGTGTGATTCCCTACTTCACAGGTGATCTTACTGTGATCACCTGCTAAAGTGCAATGTGGCACCAGCGTCATTCCAAAGCCTGTCTTTCATTCTTTTTTAAACCGCATCATAGAGAAGATGAACATAGGTAGTGGTACTGGTGAGGATACGACATTTCCTTATGGTTTACCGCATTTATTAGTATATTTTGTCTTTGAAAAATCATTTTAAAGAAATATATAATGTATGTTTATTACATTCTTTTTTCCTTCCTGAAATGGGGTCCTGATAAGTAAGCCAGGCTGGTCTTGAACACTCAGTTCCCCTAAGTCAGCCTCCTAAGCAGCTGGAATGACAAGTGAGCGTCAATATACCTGGCCAAGTACATTCTTGTAAAAGTCAACCAATGTAGAGTAAATAGGATGAAAAATAAGAATGCCCCTCGACATTATCTATAAGTACAGTGTAGAGGCTAGAGGTATAGCTCAGTGGTAGAGCACATGTTTACCATGTGAAAAGACCTGGGTTTGATCCCCACTACCCAAAAACCAAAACGCATACATGTATAAAAGCATATGGAAGAAACCCTTTTAAAAACGGAAGAGAAGCAAAATCTATAGTCCCTCCAGTCCAATGAATCAACACAGTTATTCAGAATATCACTTTTCAGTCTTGGCATCTCTGTATTTGGACTGCTTGACGTGTAATAATCCATTTGTATTTTGCGTCTGGCTTCCCTCCAATTATGAGGTGGGCATTTTCCACATCGTCAGACTGAACTTCTTACCCCACAGAGTTAATGGCTGAATAATAGTTAATGGGCATCCATAGTTTGCTTAACCATCCCCCTATTACCATTTAAGTCGTTTCTAAAATTTGCTATTATAAAGTGTATTGTGATTAAGATCTCTATGCATTTTTTCCTTTCTCTAGTTTGGATTATTTCCCTAACATTCCCAGAAGTGGAATTACTGGGTCAAAGGGTGTGACCATTCCTAAGACTCTTGATTCATAGTGCCAAATTGTTTTCCAAAAGCGCTGAACCAATGTTCACTATTTGGAAACTTCCAGCTTACTCCGTGAGGAGTTTTGGGGAAAGACTTTGTTTAAGGTTTCTTGTTCCGCTGCTTAGCTGAAATCACTACGGCTATTAATTAATTTTGCTATTGCATATGGCCCCTTTCAAAGTCTGCTGACAGTCTCTGACCATTTGATTACTGGCTGGAAGATAAATTTTGGTCTTCCTGTCTCCAGGCTTTTCCTGCCTTCAATCTGTTTTACACAATTTGGCCAAATTAACTGTTTTGGAAACATCAACTACCTCTGTCACTGCCCTCCTCAAAACTTATAGTGGTTCTCTATTGCCCCCAAGATCAAGTCCAAACGGCTCTTCTAAGTCTGGAAGACCCTCATAACAGGGTTTTGTCCCCTTTCCACACAATCGATCTCCTGCCACACTTAGCAGAAACTTTCAGCTCTTCCCCAGACTGTGTTCAATCTGATTTCCCTTTTCTTGTTTTCACCTACTCTGAATGCTTCCCTTCCCTTCTTTGTCATCTGAATTCTTCACTTTCAGGGTGGTTCAGTCCCACCCAGTGATGTGAGAATTCTGTAGACAGGAGCCATGGAAAATATGAGAATGCCTGGATTCAGGAATGCAGAATGAGCAGACACAAAAGAGAGAAAGCAGGGAGGATGCTGTGGGTCTCACTAGGGCCGGAGGATGTGGTAACCTCCACTAAAGGTACAAACTGATTGACAACAGAGGTCAGAACCAGACAAAGCTTTCCGCACTACAGATAACATTTAGACTGTTTTTAGTGGCCTAGGGAGGGGGCTTGTTGTTCTGAAAGCAGGACTGTGAGCCAATAATACAAAGATAACAATAATAAATATATTAGTTATGATTAGCTTCACCTTGAATAACTAAGAACTGAAGTGGTTCAAATATAAGAAAATTCACTTAGATTTTATAAAATATTCAGGAAATACAGAGCTGGAGTAGCGGCTTCCTGCTCAACAAGGACCCAAACCACTGTCATACCTGGGGTGTAGTCCTCCTCCTCGTACGCCAAAATAGCAACAGGGGCACTGCCATTGTAACTAGACATTTATTGACCCAATCCAATACCAGGCAGAAGGATGTTGAACAGTGTCTCCTCCATCTACGGAGACTTCTTGGAAACCCCATTCAGTGCTTCTGTTCAGAACTTCCTGGCTCATCACATGGCTGTACGTATTTTGGAGCATGAGGAGGAGCATGTAGCTCAGCATAAAGACTATGGCTGGGTTCAACACTCAGTAGGGAAAAAAAAGGGGATACAAGGAATTCCATCTGCTCTTCATGCAAGTTTTCCAAATACTGGCATTTCATTGCTAGGAGTAAATATTGATTACATTTTCTACCTTTTTATATTCCCTTGGACTTCAATTTCCGTTTGCTTTTCAGCAGTTATAGACCCTTGCTGAGGGTAAGGAGAAGGACAGAGAGGCAGATGGCTGGTAGGCAGCAGGCTCCACTCACCACATGGGAATACTGAACTACTGGGACAGATGGGCTGACTTCCAGCATTCCCCCAAACGACAAGACGGCCATCCAGTGACTCAACCAATGGGAGGCCTCTGAAGAGTGTCCCAGACACCAACCTCTGATAGATTCGTTAGTACAAAAGATGCCTAAACAAGAGAAACATTAGCAATGGCAGCTCCTCAGAGTAATTCTACCTCTTCCTCCATGTGCAGTCAATTCAGAGCAGAAAGGCTTACTGTGAACCTGCTATGCACTGGGTGCTGAGTTAAGTACTAGGGTAAATTATAATATTATCGATGATACTGCTTTTCCAATAGAGAAACTATGCCTTGACCGGAAAAGATAAGACGGCATCAACAGAAATTGCCCCGCTAGCCATCAAGGACTTTTGGGTAAGGAAACACCTCACAAATATTTTGGGAACAAAAATTAGGTAAGAGAGAGAGAGGCAAGGAGGGGCCAGGAGAAGGCGTGAGAAGTTCTGGCATGAAAACAAGACAGTCCAGCCATGCTTCCTGCCTAATGCTGGTGGGTGGGGTGCGGGCAAGGCCCCGAGGTGTGGCCAGAGAAAGGAAGGGCTGAAGACATTATTCTAAGGGTGGAACCCAACTGGATGCAGGACAAGTCCTGCTTTAGCCCCCAAGCAAATCTACAAACCATGCAGAGAAGAGGGGACTTGGTTAAAGCTCAGGCACAATATTTGCATATGGAACAGAGGAGTGAATTCAATGGACAGCCAGGAATAGGCTCTGTCTCCAAGATAATTTTTGTATCCTTAGGCCTTCCTGGTCCTTCATCCTTATGATGAGGAATGTGCCTCCTTCATGCCTTGTTTCATCCCAGACTTTCATTAATCCCAAAACACCCCGTGGAAACCTGCTGAGGCTCTCAAGTCAGACATCTGAAGTCAATCCCAACTATACTACTAACCAGCTGGGTGGTTCTTAACCCGCCCGAGCCTCAGTCCCTCATCTGTAAAGTGGAAGTGCTGATACCCCATCATGAGCTTGATATCTGGATAGGGGGGGAGATAATGAGAAAAGATGAGGTGCCCAACATAACTCCAGGCTGGCCTCTTGAATGTTTTCTGAATGTTGCAGGTTGCTCCTCCCAACCATCTCCCTGCCCTTGATCTCTGACACACTGGTGCCAGCTGCAACTTCTTGTTCACCTTTTCCAGGTGTGGCAGAAACAGCACTAAATCACAGAGCCAGACCCAAAGATCTGACTTTGACCCTTCATCCTCCACCACAAAATTGTGTGACCTTGGGCAAGTCACTTATCCCCACTGAGCTCCAGGTTCTCCACAGGCAAAATGGAAATTATCCATCCCTACCTCAGATGAGACAATCTGTGGAAGTGCTTTGTGTTTCAGCAGCTTAGGAGAGTCAGGCTGAAGCTTTGCTGCCATTTCCACTGCTTCCTCATCTCTGACCCCCTCCTCACCAAGCCTGACTTGGGAGGGACACTGGACAGGGAGTTGGGAGTTCTGAGCTGGGTTCTAGCACTATCATCAGTTCTGGGTCCTTAGGCAAGTTATAATCCTCCTGGGCCTCCACTTTTCTTACATGTAAATTAAAGTATTGGATCCCAGTATTCTTCATGGTCTCTTCTACTGTGAGTCTCCGCAGTGTCATTGTTGAAGGGGTCAGGAGTTTATTTTCCAACAGGAATCCAGTTGGGCTTTGAGGACGTCACTGTTTCTGGGCTCAGATATGTTCTCATCACACTCTTCTATTAATATGGCCAGGATCATGCGCTTTGTGGTCCCATATGAGCCTGAGGGTGTCTCCAATACTCTGTTTTGGGTGATTAGTCTTTTTGACTCTTAGCAGGGGAAATGTGTCCAGTTGGGGGGGAAGTGAAGTTGTCAAACAGAGTCCTTAAGAAAAGGGAGATTTATAGGGGATCACATACAAAAGCGCAGGAATTAAACAAACAAACAGGGAAAGAGCACTTAAGAGCTCAGACCAAACAATATATACTGCACGCTATGGTCAGGCAGGTCAACCAGTGGTCTGAGGTCTCCCCAAGCACCACCCAGGCACAACAGCCCAGACAATTGTTCATCTTCCAAGAAGTCCTTTCCAAAAACCAGAGGGTTGCAGGAAGGTAAAGCCAATGACTTCACTGAAGGAAGGAAACAGTAGCATTCAGTACAATCTTTGGATGGTCATTTTGTTTCTTAAAATTTGCTTTTCAGTAGTCCAGATTTGGATCCTGCCATCTCTCCTACCCTCCCTTGTGGCTGCGGCACCTCTACTGCTGCCTAACTACTCCAGGCATACTGCCTTCTTTGTGCCGCTCCAGCTCTGCTCCCATACTTGGTTCCAATAAAATACAGGTCGTCCACTTAAATTCAAATGCCAGCTAAACCGTAACTTTTTAAAAGGACAAGTGCAACGCCATGCAATTTTGGAGATCTCCTTATACGAGAAATTACTCATGGTTTAGCTGAAATGTAAATATAACTGAGAAATATGTGTTTTTGTTTGCTAAATCAATGCACTTGCTGTTACCTTGTTTTGTTTTCACTTTTTTTTTGGTACCAGGAATTGAACTCAGGACTTTGTGCTTGCCAGGCAGACACTTGTGTCACTGAGCTACATCCCCAGCCCTACTTACTATTACCTTGATGAACATATCAGCCTCATATCTTCCCTGGCCCGGCTCTTTGTCATTCAAGCTCCACAGAAGTGTCCCTTCCTTACAAAATGCGCTCTGACTCATTCTTTTCCCAGTCTAAGTAGTTACCCTGCTCCATAGTGCCTCTTCAGAACAATTCCTTGAATTACTTTCTTACTGTGAAATTAATTTTTATTTGTTTCATGCTTACCATCTGTTTTCACCAGCTAGCACGACAGACCTTGCCATGTTTTGCCTGATCCCTCTCTATCACCTGCATAGATTGGATGCACCAGACATTCAATAAACGTTGGTTAAATGAGTGAATGGATTGTAGGCTTTAGAACAGTGCTTTATGAACTTAAATGAAAACCCTAGAGATCTTGTTCAATCTACTAACATTTAGGTTCTGAGTTCAATCCCAAGCACCATAAAAATAAAAATATTTCATCCTTACAACCCTAGCAGGTAGGCACAAATATTATCTTCATATTACAGATGA
This sequence comes from Chinchilla lanigera, assembly GCF_000276665.1. NCBI lineage: Eukaryota > Metazoa > Chordata > Mammalia > Rodentia > Chinchillidae > Chinchilla > Chinchilla lanigera. Next base: position 5,497,160 of record NW_004955507.1, on the reverse strand, counting down.
TGAAACTGAGGCACAGAGAGGCCACATGGCCTGCCCAAAGCCACATCTGGACAGTAGACATGGAGTACCTGGCATTAACTTCTGCAACATGCTGCAATTATTACCATGCAAATTAACAGCCATGCCCTAACCTCATGCTCACCAAGCCATCCTCAAAGATAAAGCTAATGATGAGTGAACTAAGTGTGTTCAAACAGTGGCTCTGACCCAGCTAAGTTGCTCCTTCTCCTCCTTCTTTGATATGAGGAATTGAACTCAGGGTGTTCTGCCACTGCACTATATTCCCAGACCTTTCTACTTTTTATTTTGATACAGAATCTCTTTACTTTGCCTAGGTTGGCCTCGAATTTGCAGTCCTCCTGCCTTGGCCTTAAGAGTAGCTGGTATCACAGGCATGTGCTATGTAAGCTTTGTGCTTCAGTCCCTCATTTGTGAAATGGGGAATAACACCTGTTTTGCAGGGTTGAGGGTGAAATGAGAGGATGTACTCATAGCAGAGTACTCAGAATACAGGAAGCCTTCCTGGTTACTCATGGTTGCTGATCACCTCAGTCTCCCCTCTGGGTAAATCTTGGGAAACATCCTAAGAGCAATGGATTTTGTTTCCTGAGGGCTTCCCGTGAGCCAGTCACTCTGCTGAAAGCTTCTAGTACATTTTCTCATTTGCAAGGCAAGTAGGTACTATCATCCTAATGAAAAACATTGAAATTATGGTTTATGCATTTGACCCTTGTGAGTTTAACCACTTCCCCAAAAACAAATCTTTCCTGGGTGTAGGAAACAAATAGTATCTTCAAGTCAGCATCTGGAACCTGTAGCCACCTCTGGAGGCTGCCACAGGATATATCTTGGACACCCTGAAGCTGCTAATCCTAACATCAACATTGGGCTTTTCCTTGAAGGATTTCCTCTCCTCTAACAAAATTGGTATTGAATAATAGTAATAACAAGATATTAACACCAGTGACTGTTTGATGTGTGGCCTTCTAGGTATTTTTACTTGTATATATATGTATGTCTTTTTTTTGGTCTTTTTTATTTTATAAAAAAACACAAAATTTCATAACAATAATAGAGAATAATAATAGTTAATACACTGTGTAGACTTTGAAGATAATGATACACAGTGTATAGACACAGGTCTTTTGAAACAAAAATGCGATTTTATTTCATGTATTGTTCTTGTTTTCTCACTTAAATGATGTCTCTCCATGTCAGAATAGACAGCTCTATATCATTTTTAGAGGTTGCATAAAGTTCAGCATGTAACTGGCTAAGGAAAACTAGTTTTTTTTTTTGTAGCTAGCTAAGGAAAACTAGTTTTCATGTTTACTAATGTATCTTTTGTAACACATCTATCCTAAAGACATGTTAGTTAAAGAAAAAAGAGGCCATAAACGCTTTTTTTTTTTTTGGCCTTTTTGAGGCAGGGTCTCACTGTGCAGTTTAGGCTGGCCTTGAACTCACTTATGTAGCCCTGGCTGGCCTCAAATGATCCTGGTGCCTCAGACTCCCAAGTGCATAAATGCTTTTTTAAACTAGTATTGAAGGTAATATAACAACACTGGAGAAGTAAATCCAATTTCATTCTTTGTTAAACATTTTCCAGGTCTTGTCTACATTCAAAAACTAGCACAGCTTGTTTTGTTTTTGTTGTTGTTTTGAGACAAGATCTTACTATGTAGTTCAGGCTGGCCAAAACTCATGATCATGCTGCCTCTGTCTCCTGATTGTTGAGATTATAGGCGTGCACCACCACATGTGGCTAGAACAGATATTATTTAACCTAGTTGTAACTATGCTGAAACCCTGCATCTGAAACATTTGTCTATGTTTCTTTGGAATTCCCTTAGTGGCTTGCATAAAGGAGTGGATGGCAGGGGGTGGAGAAGGTATTGGGTAATTCTATCAGAGCTCCAGAGATAGAGACCCCTTAGCAGTCTAGTGGAGCCCCTGGACCCCTTTTCAGAATGCATAAAATACATACACAGAGTACCCTACATTTCCACAAGTGCCCTTCTCATTAATTTCAAATGCATAAAATAGAATATGTAGAATTTTAAAAATAAACCAATTACATTGAAAAATAATTCTCAAAGTAAAAACATGTAATATAGTAACAATATTACATACTTCTTTGTGCAGAAATAAGACCTACTAGCATTTCTAATTTCTCTCATGTTTCAAAGTAGTGACATATATAAATATTTCATCACACAGCACAGTGATGTGATCTCAAAATGTGTTATTTCTACTGGTGAAAAGTCTCATGTTCACTAATACAACTGTAGTCCATGGCATTCACTGGTAATTGAAGGAAATGCTACATTTCATTTGAAGTTAGTGAAGATGTTACTTTGTTTGCCCATCCAAGTTCACAGATCTGAATTCTGTGGTCAGGGAATTCTACCTCAACAGAACACTGCTCTGGAGAATTTCTACACTAAGTAGCCTGGAAAAGGTGAAGGGAGAGAATTATTACCAAATTTCTTTTCCTCTTTCTTTCCTCTCCCTTATTCCTTCCACCCAAACCACCAGCCTCTTCTTCAACTCCCATGACTATAGGATAATTTGTAATTAATGTGGGGCTTTCTCCCATTTCCAGCCATCTACCTTCCCCCAAATACCTTCCACTCCCTGGGTATTCTCTGCAGGTACACAGAAAGAAGCCCAGCTTGCCATTTTCCAACTCACCAGGTCTCACACTTGCACTGGATTTAACATGCATTCCCCTCCTTCCTCCTTCCTGATAGAAAAAGTTGTCTAACAAGTCCAGTCAGTCCCCAATGAAGGAAGCCGGGTAATCCACCTACTTATTGAAGGCTGCCTAATCCAAATAGATGTTTTTCATCACCGAAGGCATTTTCCAGGACTCTGCAAATCCAGAGGATCAGCCTCCTTCCTTCACACAAGCATCGGCACTGGATTCTTTCCTAAAGTCACCGGCACCAAGCAGGCTCTGGTTCTTGGCCCAGGCTTCAGAAATTATCTTAGATTGAACTCTCTTTTCCTTCCACCAATAATTATAAGCATACTGCACTTGTGTGGCACCTTGTGCTTCTCAGAAGTAATCTTCACATACAAAATACTGTTGTCTCAGAGCCAGGATGTGGACTCAGAGTTCCAAATTCCTAACCCAGTGTATATCCCGTGATGCCGTGATTCAATTATCACTATTTCCATTACAACACAGGACTCCTTAAACATGGTAAACATATGTTCCCTGTATCTAACCATGAAAATCTCATGTGCTCCTTTAATAGTGTTTGAACATTTAAAATATTTAAAATTAACTAGTGATATACCATGTTTAGCATGCCTAAGGCTCTAGTTTCAATTCCCAGTACCAGATAATAAGAATATTAATAATAATAAATAAATTTAAAACACTGTGACTAAAGCAAAATCAAATCAATGAGCTATGAAAGAAAGTCTTTATTTCATTTTTAATAGCAACATATATTTAACTTCAGTTATACAAAACTTAGAGTGACAAAGTTGCCTTATTTTTCCTGATACTGTCTGGATTTTGAAACTAAAACCCTGCCTTCCATAAATTCGTCAGTCCCAGAAAATTTTCAGGCAAAATCTCAGTCCTAAGTGAACTAAGTATGTTAGTCAGATTTCCATTTCTGTGAAAAAATACCTTAAAAGTACCTAAAAGAAATCAAAGCCAAGGGGCTGGGGATTTAGCTCAGCAGCACAACGCCTGCCTGACAAGTGCAACGTCATGAGTTCGATTCCCGGTACCGGAAAAAGCCAGGTTTGGTGGTGTGCGCCTATAAACCTAGAGGCAGGAGAATCAGTCCAGTCATTCAAGTCCAGCCTGGATGACTTAGAGATGTAGCAAGACCTTCTCTCAAAATAAAAATAAATAAATAAAAAGAGCTGGGGATAAACATGCCGGCAGAGTTTCTGGGTTCAATTCCCAGTGCTCCCCCACCCCCTAAAGAAAGAAAAAGAAGGAAGGAAGGGTTTGTTTTGGCTCATGAGTTCGAGAGACTTCAGTCCACTGTCAGTTGGCTTCATTGCTTTTAGGCCTGGGGCAAGGCAGAGGAAAGCTCTCTCACTCATTGACAAGCAGGACAGGGGAGAGAAAGATTGGGGGGGGGCGGGTGTTGAGTCCTCCCAAGGGTCACAGGGGAAGTGGCTGGGGACAAGACAGTCCCCGAGGTCATGCCCCAGGGCCATGCCCCTTCAAGTAGGTCCCCTTCCTAGGCTCCACGACCTCCCAATAATGCCATCAAATTATGAATCCATCAATAGCTTCATTCACTGATTAAGTCAGAGCCCACACAATCGAATGAACTTCCCAAAGGTCCATCTCTGAACCCATGAGGCTTTCAGAAGACGTTTGAGGCCCAACCATAACCCTAGGATAGCTTAGCAGCGTTTCCTCAGTGAACAATTATCGAGCCGTTTCTCCCAGCTCGGTGACTTTTATAGCATAAGAATGCTACCTGCGTGAAAGGCCGTCACCAAATTTAGCCTTTCATCTCACAGGGGAAGAAATGGAGCGCCACAGAGGACGCGGCGAACTCTGTACAGAGGACACGGCGCCCCCGCAAGGGGGCGCATTCATGGCGCTCTGTGAATGACATGGCCCCTAGAGCTGTGCGGGGAGGCCCTGGGAGAAGAGGCTGAGCTGGATCACAGACTTAGTCATGAAAGGGGTGGGATGAGATGTTTGTTTTCTGATTTTCAGCCCAGGCCTCTTTCCATTGCCCCATTAAATTAAGTATAATTAAGCTCAAGGCTTGATTTCTCCAACACACGTAATCCTTGCTTCTGTCCTCACAAACTAGCCAGGATCTGGCCCTTTTGTCCTTGGGTATTCGGAGCCTGCTTCACACCTGTGCAGAAGAGGCACTGTTTCAGTGGGAGAATTTGAGAAATTCATTATACACTATCTCCCAGGTGACATGTCCTCTACTAGTTTATCACAGTGCCTAAAGTAAAAAGGATTAATAACAGAGGAAGGCAATTGCTCTAGCAAGTAAGTCCTGGGGAGACTGCTTTGTGGTTTTCTTTAATTCTAGAAGCAAAGTATTTCCAGTCGCTAGTGTCCCGGAGTTACCTGCCTTCTGCTTTTGTTGAGCCCTATTTTGACCCCACCCCCACCCTCCCTCCCCAGCACCTCCCCTTCTTGCGGACAGGGCGCTTTGATCTTGGCTCAGGTGGAAACCAGAGGAAATCCTAGATTAGGCTCTGATGGCCAAAGAATGTCTATCAGCCCTGGGGAGGGGCGCTCTATTGGAATGAGATAACAGCATGGGTTTTATGTTTATGTAAAAACAGGCATTTGTGATATTTCTGTAAAGGTTGGGTTGATCAGTGTAGAAACTGAGTAGTATGATCTCAACAGAGGAAAGTAGATTCTTAATCAGTGCCCAGGATGACAGAGTTCAGGGTGACCATGCCCTGGCTTGCTCAGAACTGAGGGATTTCCCAGAACTTCAGACTTGCAGTAATAAAATGGGGACAGTTCAAGCAAATATGGATGAGCTAGTTACCCTAGGATTTTAAATCATGGCAGCAATGAGAACAACAATAATAATTTATTATACATAGGTACTATTAAAAAGCACTTTGCATTCATTTATTTCTCAATGGACTCAATGAAGTCTATATTTATTGCTGTCCTATGAATGAAGAAAGTGAAAAGCAGACAGGCAGGTAACTCACCCACGGTCACACAGCTAAGTGTGGAATTGGCACTAAAACCCAGGTCTGTTCGACTCCTGACTCCATATTCTTAACCATCTTAATTAGCATGACATGTTTTTTCCTTTAAATACTGTATTTGTGAAAATAACCATATACTGGGACTTTCAGGGATTCCTGATATTGAATCTGGGTAGCTCTGGACAAGTCATATTGAGGATCACTCCCTGAACTAGAAAGCAGTTCAGAAAAATTTTTTCTATTTCTTTATTTTTTCTGTGTCATGCTTAATTATTCACATACACACAGCAGAATATTCAGAAATAAACATAACTACAAGCAGGGCGCGGTGGTTCACATCTGTAATCCCAGCACTCCAGAGACTGAGGCAGGGAGATCACTGTGAATCTGAGGCCAGCCTGGGCTCCAAAGTGAGCTCAAGGCCAGCCTGAACTGCATAGCGAGACCCTGTCTCAAAAAGACAAACAACACAACAACAAGAAAACTACATATAAGAAGTAGCACATTGAGAAATAGGAATAGGAATTTATTTTCTGATAAAGATGAAACTTCAAATCAGTGAGGCAAAGGTGAGTTATCAATAAATGTTACCAGGACAATTAAGTAGCCACCTGGAAAAAAGTAAAGGTAGATCCCTATGTCATACTTTATACAAAAATAAACTCCAAATGGAGCAAAGGCTTAGGTGTGTGAGAATGAAATTAGAAATACTAAAAGAAGTATGAAAGTGGAGAATAGCTTTCTGAGTATGATGCAAAATTCAAAAGCCATGAAAGAAAAATAGATAATCCAACTACATGGAAAAGATTGTGCAGGGCAAAACAAAGTCAAAAACACAACACACATCGGGGGAAGTATTTTCAGTGTTCACACAAACCAAGAACTAACTTCCTTAATGGATAAAGCATTTATATAAATCATAACAAAAAGACTAATAAGCAACGCAATGTAATACAATAAAGAAATAATGAGGATCTGAACAGTCCGTCTGCAGAGGAGAAAAGATGTTTACTACTCAGGATACTGAGTGAGGAAGATTGAAAGTCCATGCCCACCTGGGCAATTTAATGACTGTTTCCCACAATAAGGTATAAAAGGGGCTGAGGATGTAATCCAGTGATAGAGCACTTGCCTGGCATGTGACTGCTATCACAATTAAATCAAATCAAAACAAAAAAAGAAGATGTTTAGTTTCACTGATAAGAGAAAAATTAAGACTACAACCAGTCACTGTGTGACCCCATCCACTGGATTAGCGAAGAACAAGAAGTACAGCTATATTGCTGGGGGTGTAAATTAGTGCAATCTATCTAGCAGTTAATTGGCAATGTCTATCATAATTTTTTTAAAAAAACAGAACCTTTGACTTCACAATTCCACAGAAACACTCCCACATACAGGGAATTGGTCTGTAAGGATTTTGGTTGCAAATGCTTTTGTCACTGGAAGTAACATATGTACATCCACTAAAGGGAACTAGTTAAATAAGTTGTGTTATGTCTGTGCCACGGAATATTATGCAGCCATGGAAAAAAGGGACACTATCTGTAGGGATAAGGAATGATCTCCAAGATATATTGCTTTGAAAAAAAGCAGAGCAGTGTATAAAGTATACTATCTGTGTGTATGTGTCATAAAGGAGGGTAGATTATATGTTGTAGATATGTATGTTTGTAATTGAATGAAGCTTTGGAAAGGTACACATGAAACTGGTAAGAAAGGTTCCTAAAGGGAAGGGAGCTAGGAATTTTGTGCATCTTTAAAATTTTATAATATGTTAATATCCTCATCCATTCAATCACTTAATAAACAAACATATAAAATTTAAATATAAGAAAGACCAGGGCTGGCACCACGGACATGAAACTTACAAAGCTCCCTGCCTTTGCTTTAATGCTCTGATGTTGCCATGTTTAATGTTTTTCCCCAGTGCTGGGGATAGAAGCCAGAGCCTTCCTAATGCTAGTCAAGTGCTCTACCAGTCAGACACATCCCTGGCCCCTGAAGTCCCTCCTCTCTCCCCAATACTAGGAATTCAACTCAGGGCCTTCATATTGAGCTACAGCCCTTTCTTTAGACTTGGTCTCACTAAGTCACTAAGTTGCTGAGGCTAGGCTCAAAGTTATGATGCTCTTGCCTCAGCCTCCCGGAATGCTTGGATCAGAAGTGTGTGCCTCCATGCCTGGTTCAGAAATTCTTAGTTATTTTTGAACAAGGATCCTTCATGGTCATCTTGCAGTGATTCCTACAAACTATTCAGCCTGTCCCACAGAAATCCTTCTTTTACAAATGTTGAGACTCAGTCCTTATTAAAAGTAGACACTTCTAAAAAAAAAGATACTTATAAAATTCAAATACATATATTTTCTTCTATGACTAGAATAAGTTCAGAAATACTACAGCAAAGCAAACCAAGATAACACTCAAAGGGTAAGTGATGAGAAAGATACAATGTAGAGAACAGCGACATGCATTTCTTGTGCACTAGTCTCTCAGTCATAAAGTGGATAAAGTGCTCAACAAGACCATGCTATGGATTAAATGAGATAATGATGTGAGTATGCTTTGTAAATTGCTAGTTACTGAAGGCCCCAGGCAGAAGTTTGTAGACACAGAAGCGGCTTGGCTTCCAGGGACACCCAGTGGGGAAAGCAGTTCCTCTGGGCTACATCAAACTATGGACGGTGCTAGTGTTACCATCGGCACTATTACGTGAGGATGTTATGCCTGCGTTGTTGTACAGCACCAGCACCATACATTTTCAGAAATTTTTCATCTTTTCAAACTGAAAGTATTGTTTCCATTAAACAATACTTTCTCATTGCCCTCTGCCCAAGCCCTTGGTAACTGCTGTTCCATTTTTCTTATTTATGACTTTGTTTATTCCAGGTACCTCAAAAAAGTAGAATATGTAATTGTCCTGTGTCTGTCTTATTTCATTTAGCGTAATGTTTCCAAAGTTTATCTAGGTTGTAGAACATGTCCTTTCCATTTTAAGGCTGAATAATATTCCATTGTATGCACATTCTAGATTGTATCTACCTTCTGGCTATTGTGAATAGTGTTACTATGAACATAGATGTACAAATACTGGTTCAAGTCCCTGCTTTCAATTATTTTGAGTATACTATATGCTTAGAAGTAGAATGGCTGGTTCATACAGTATTTCTGTATTCAATTTTTTGAGGAGCCACGATATTCTCTGCCTCAGTGGCTGCACCATTTTACATTCCCATCAGCAATGCACAAAATTGCAATTTCTCCTTGTCCTCCCCCACTTTTGTTATCCCCCCTCTTAAAATAATAGCCATCTTTTGATGGCCGTGTGTGTAAATATCACATTGTTTCTCTGGTGTGAGAAATGTAAAGTGTAAATAAGGACGAGAAGGTATAACAGATATTGTGCAACAGGAAGAAAACATTCAAATAGGAAGGGGCACAAGGGAGTGGGGAGGGGGAAAGAAGGAAGGGAAAAGGAAAACCTGAGAAAAGAACCATAAAATGGAAACAAATCTTTTATAAATAAGATAGGGAAGAGGGTAGAAGGGAAGGGAGGGGAATGGGGGAAAATAAGTAGCCAGATATATCATGTACAGGTACAAATTTCATACGATGAAAGTGATCATTGTATACATCTAAACTGTATCAATAAACTTAATGATAAATATAGCCATCCTGATAGGTGAGGAGTGGTAGAATCTGTGTTTTAAAACAATCCCCTACACCATTCTTACTCATACAAAATATTTAGAAGTCTTAGCAGCAGAAGGAGGAGTGATGAACCTTCTAACATTGTTTGTTTTTTTTTGTTTTTTTTTTTTTTGGTTTTTCTCCGGTACCGGGAACCGAACTCACGACCTTGCGCTTGCGAGGCAGGTGCTTTTGCCGCTGAGCTAAATCCCCAGCCCGAACCTTCTAAATCTGAAAAGCAAATCAGGAATTCAGCTAGAGGCATCATCAGTAGTAGATCAAGAAAGTCTGACATACACTCCAGCTCCTCAAATGAAAAGTTTTTTTAAGGAATTATCTTAAATCACCAACTTACATACTCTTAAATATAAGCCAGTTGTCTTAAATCTATCAATTAAGAAGTAAGACAAGTACTTACTTGGTAGATTGGTAGACTGAGTAAGACTAGCGGGAAATATTGTTTCTGATCTTGGTAGCCACTCTGAGTTGGGTCAAATCAAGCAATAAAGTCTACAAACTAGAGTCTCCACAGAAATCTTGGTCAATACTTGAAACAACAAATACCATTTAGTTTATTTATTTATTTTTTGTCTTTTTGAGACAGAGTCTCTCTTTGCAGTTCAGACTAGCCTTGAGCTCACTTTGTAGCCCAGGCGGGTCTCGAACTCCCAACGATCCTCCTGCCTCAGCCTCCCGAGTGCTGGGATTACAAGCGTGCGCCACCACGCCCAGCCAACAAGTACCATTTAGGTGCACAGTCTACAAAGGAATTAATAAAAGGTTCTTTCTTGGAATTTTAGGTGAGTACAGCTGGGCCCTGCGGGTGCACTAGAGAAGCACTGATACCAGCTAAGATGGGGAAGACAAAGGAGGAAAGGCGACAAGTGAGAAAGGAATTGTGGCCTTGGTTTCCCTCGGCCTGAAAACTTTCCTGATGCTCAGGTGTGTGCTCGCATCACTTTGGGAGAGGAAAATGCACCGGTAAGAAATTGGTGAAATAGGACCCAGGCTTTCGAGTGGTGAAAGCGTGCCTCCTAGTGGTTAATCTCTACAACACCCAAGTCATCAGATTTCCGGGCGCCAGCAAAGAATGTTCTATGAAGGTGGGTGACACGGCCTTAATTCATCACAGTTAGTGGGAATCGGGAGAATTTTGAAACTATTCTTAACTTTTTTTCCTGAGATAAAGTGGATGCTGGCAGTACTTTCTGTAACACAGAGTGACATCAGCTGCATTTCTTAAGTGCTTACATTTTGTACCATGATCCTCTCTGCCCCACACCTACAGGCAGATTTTATTATTGTTGTTGTTATCACTCCTATTCCCACTTAATGGGGAAGGAGCAGAGGCTCAGGGAGATTTTCTGACTTCCCCATGCCCTGGGCTCTCCTCCCAAATCACAGCTCCTCTCAGCACCAAAGCACCTAACGCACTGGAAAAGAAACAGTGATGACATTGGAAGGAAGATGCACGCCTCCTTACTTGCATTCTCTGCATGGCAAACGGAACACAAAGACGAGCACTAGAAAATAACTTTATATATTTCTGCACTGTAAAGGGTATGCTGTAATAAGTCTTATGAAGAATTAAGCAGTAGACGCTTACTTCATCTTTAGTTTGATGTAGCCCGGAGTAACTTCTCTCTCCACTGGGTGTCCTCGGAGGTCACGCCCCTTCTGTGTCTACAACACGTCTTTCTGGGGCTTTCAGCCTTGCAGGCCCCGGCAGCAAGGGTTTGCCTATGGTCACTGCCTAAGCTACAGAACTGTTTCTCCTCTTCCTCCTTTACAAAAGTGCTAGGTTATACTCTGATAGCAATCTTTAAATAAAGTTGTATATAATTTCCCAGATCCAAAATGCAGTGTTCCCTCCCCACAATACAAAAATAATTTAATATTTTTAAATCAGAAGGTCTTTTATAGTCAATGTCAAAAGAAACCTTCCTGCCGTTACTTTTCCTTTGCTGGCCCTCTGAACTGCTACTACATTGACGGCATTTTTTTTTTTTTTTTTGAGACAGGGTCTCAATATGTAGTCCAGACTGGCCTTAAACTCACTATATAACCCAGGCCAGCTTCGAACTTGCTGCAATCCTTCTGCATCAACCTCCCAAGTGCTGGGACTACAGGCATGCGCCACCATGCCTGGCTGATGGCATCTTTGAGCTGAAAAAACTATTAGCCTCTCAAAGCAGGGGAGAGAGGAGGAAAGGGTTGCTAGGGGGAGGCGGACTGGGCCTTCTAATTGATTTGGACCCCATGATCCTGTAAGTGGTGAAATGGGCTCCTGACTGTTCCTCCAAGTTCTATGCCCATGCAGAAATCATATACTGTATATAAAAAGGGCTTGGCACAAATGCATCACCACAGATAACCGCCATGCAACAGCCATTCCAGTCCTAGGTACATGATCAAGAGAACAGAAAACACCTGTTCACACAAAAGCGTGTTCACGTGTGCTCATAGCAGGGCTAAAGCTCAGTGGTACAGTGAATGCTTAGCATATGTGAGGCCCTGGGTTCAGTCCCTACCACACCCTCCAAAAGGGTATGCTCAAGGAACATTATTCATAAGTAATCAAAAAGTGGAATAACCCAAATGTCCATTAACTGATGAATGGACAAAATGTCACATAGTCATGCAATGGACTGCTAGTTGGCCATAATTAGAAATAAAATTCTGATACATACTATGACCCAGACAAACCTTGAGAACAAGATGCTTAGTGGGCCGAGCGAGCAGAAGAGGTCCTGTGAGGCATGTTTCTACTTACAGCAGGCAAATCCATGAGACAGAAAGTAGATTCATGGTTGTTAGGAGCTGGACAAGGGTGAATGGAGAGTAAGTGTTGATGAATACAGAGTTTCATTTTGGAGTGACAAAAATATTCTGGAATGAGGCGGTAGTGATGGTTGAAGAATTCTGGGAATATACAAAAAAATCACCAAATTGTGCATTTTAAATGAGTTTTGTAGGAAATGTGTCTCAATTTTAAAAATCTAAAGTGAAACAGCTATTTAAATAATTTTAAACAGTGCTTTACTTGCACCCCGACTCCTTGGAGGTCACAGGCACGTGCAGTCTGTGATTGCTGTTTGAGCGGCCTGAGTCCGGCTCCTGTGCGCGTTCTGAACTGACTAGAGAAGCAGAACCAGGAGGACTGTGACCCGCTGCCACCACGGTTCTCACTGAAAGCTGCAAAGAAAGCCAGGTATTTCCCATCTACCTCCTGGGGGCAAAGCAGGCGACCCAGAACCCCGCCACCATTACAGTCTGAGTCTCTGCCCTCCGTGCACCTGCGGCAGACAGGAGTTCCTCACTCAGAAGCCCTGGGGACTGCTCTCACTGGGGTTCACCTGTGGACCCTCCTCGTGTGTGCCTTGTGCCAAGCGAGCAGGCACACCATGAGCTGTTGGCACTATGGTTCGAATCTGTGCCTTACTTGCACCTCGACCTCCTGGAGGACACAGACATGCACAGTCTGTGCTTGCTGTTGGTGTGGCCTGCATCTGGCTCCTGTACACATCCTGAACTGACTGGAGACACAGAATCAGATGGTCCACAAACTGTTGATCCTGCAGTTCATGTCTGGGTTTTGCCTGTACCCTGAGCTGCCTGGGTACACAAATTCACTGGACCAGGATTATGCCACAAGTGCAACCCTAGTCTGGGCTGTACACTTGCCCTGAACTGCAAGGGGATGCTGGATCAGACGTTCTGCCATCAGCTGACACTAATACCCGTGTCTGAGACCTGGGATAACGAGACACACTTCAGCAACTGCCGGAAAACCCCAGACTAAGTAGTGCATCTCAGCGGACACTGAGGGGCAAACCTGACCAACAGGAAAACTAAGGATGTTAGCGGCCTTTGCTGTGCAGCCATTGAAGAGGGAAACTGAGCTTTCTTCATCTGGTATCAAACATGACAAGATGAAGGACTAAAACACAATCCCAGAACTCCACCCCACTCAAAACAAGTCCAGGAGACATCGACACAGGAGAACTTGGTAAACACATGCTTGAAATTGCTGAAATGATTGCAATGGAAGTAAAGAAACAACTCCACAAGGCCATAGAAGAGATGAGATCAGACATAATCTCTCAGGCAAAAAATGAAATAACAACAATAATGAAAGAACTGCTCAGAATGTCTGAGGAAGAAACATATAATAAAATGGAAGAACATAGGCAATGGATGGAAATGTTAAATGAAAAATATAGAAAAGACTTAGAATACATGAACCAGATTCAAAGAGACTTTCAGGAAATCAAAGCTTCCACTGAAAGCTGCCAAAACCACTTGAATGAAGCTGAAGATAGAATTTCAGATTTTGAAGACAGCAGGGCAGCTAGTGACTGTGAAAGAAAGGATCTCTTAAAATCAGCAAGGATCCAGGAAAAATCAATTTAACAGCTGCAAGACTGGGCAAAGAGGAATAATGTACAACTAATAGGAGTCAATGAAACAGCGGAAGCAACATAACTGCCATCAAAAGATTATTTGCAGAAATAATAGCAGAAAATTTCCCAAGTATGGAAACAGAAACTGATATACAGGTAAATGACACATATAGAACTCCAACCTACCATAACCAAAATAAAACTACACCCAGACATACAATAGTCAAGTTCCCAGATCTCCAGCAAAAGAACAGAATATTAAAAGCTGCTAGAGAAAAGGAACAGATTACCTATAAAGGAAAGCCCATCAGAATCACGGCAGACTTCTCAACATAAACCATCCAATCGAGAAGAGCTTGGAGCGAAGTATTACAGGTCCTGAGACAAAACAGCTTCCAACCAAGACTGATGTACCCTGCCAAACTATCCCTCAAATTCAATGGAGAAATAAAATATTTCCACAACAAAGAACAATTGAAGAATGTCATGAGTACCAAACCAGCATTGCAAAGAGTACTAAAAGCTATTCTAGGCAGAGAAAAATCTGACCACAATTCCAAGAACAACAGTAGAAAGGAACCATCAAGAAGAGCAAGCAAATAAACAGGTAGGAAAAAGTAGGAAACCAATGCAAGTAAATAACATGACAATGATAAATCAACACATATCGGTTATAACCATAAATGTAAATGGTCTCAATTCACCAGTCAAAAGAAACAGACTGGCAGAGTGGATTAAAAAACAAAATCCAATGATGTGTTGTTTACAGGAAACACATTTTACTCGAAAGGAAATCTATAGACTGAAAGTCAAAGGATGGAAAACAATCCTCCATGCAAAAGGGACCCAGAAAAAAGAAGGTGTAGCTATTATGTTTGCAGACAGTGTAAATTTCAAACTGAGAACCATCAAAAGAGATAAAGAAGGGCACTACATACTTGTCAGGGGGAAAACTGCAAGAGGATGAGATAAACAATCATAACCATGTATGTACTAAATATTGGAGCTCCAAACTACATAAGACAAATCTTTTTTTAAAATTTTATTTTAAAAATAAAAGGAGGAAAACATTAACAGACAGACAACCTTTTACAAAATAGCAAAAGAACAGTAGAGACAATACAGAGTTACAAACAAAGTGGTAGGAAATTAACTATGCTTGTTGTATTACATATTGATATCTTCAAAGTGGTTTCTCATGAATACAGATAGAGACATGCAATATTGATCAATCAAGGACTCATTGACAGTTTCTTTCAGCAAAGAAATGGAAGACAGTAGAACAACTATATTAACTATCCTGTATATACATACATACAAAATTTCTCCTTCTTTCCTTTCTCTTTTCTCACACCCCAGTTGCCCTTTACCCTTGAGTGTTTTCCTATCATTTCACAATGTCTATCATACCTCCTAGTTTAAATTAACTGTTTCAGGTTTTACACTAGTGAAACAATGCAGTGTTGCACATGCATGTCTGATCTATTTCACTTATAAGTGTGGTCTCTAATTGTGACCATTAACCTATAAAAGCCTCAAATTTATCTTTCTTTATAGCTGAATATCCATTATATAAAAGTACCACAATTTTTTTTATCCAATCCTCAGTAGATGGACATTTGGGTTGCTTCCACAATTTAGCAATTACAAATTGTGCTGCTATGAATATAGGTGCA
>NW_004955507.1:5467045-5478679 GCF_000276665.1 Chinchilla lanigera | reverse complement strand
TCATCTGGAACCAGAAGAGACCCAGAATAGCAAAAGCAATCCTGGGCAACAAGGACAAGTCAGGTGGAATCACAATCCCTTATCTGAAATTATACTACAAAGCTACTGCAATAAAATCAACCTGGTACTGGCTAAAAAACAGACCTGAGGATCGATGAAACAGACTGGAATAAACAGCCACAACCACAAACACACTCAGCCACCTAATCTTTGATAAAGGGGCCAAACAAACTCACTGGATGAAAGCCTTTTTAATAAATGGTGCAGGAAAAATTGGCTTGCCACCTGCCAAAGACTGAAAATAGACCCAAGTCTATCACCATGCACAAAACTCAAGTCAAAATGGATCACAGATCTCAACATTAAAGCAGAAACACTAAATCTATTGGAAGAGAAAGTAGGTAAAAATCTTGAAGACCTACGGGTAGGCAGAGAGTTCATGAACAAAAACCATACCACACAGGAAATACTTCAAAGAATCAACAACTGGGATCTCATCCCACTGAAAAATTTCTGCACATCTAAAGAAATCACCAGCAGAGTAAAAAGAAAACCCACAAACTTGGAAAAAATTTTAGCTGACTGTCCCTTGGACAAAGGACTTCTATCTAGAACATATAAAACATTAAAAAAAATCAGCCCCCCAAATTCAAAGACCCAATCCAAAAATGGGCAGCTGAGATGAATATACACTTCTCAGATAAAGAAATACAAATGGCAAATAATTACATGAGAAAATGTTCAACATCATTAGTTATTCGAGAAATGCAAATTAAAACAGTTGAGATTTCATCTCACTCCAGAAAGAATGGCTAGCATTAAGAAATCAACCAATAACAAATGCTGGTGAGGCTGTGGAGAGACAGGAACCCTTGTCCCCTGCTGGCCGGAATGCAGACTGGTGAAACCACTGTGGAAATCAGTTTGGAGACTCCTCAGCAAACTAGGTCTAGAGGTCCCATTCAACCCAGCTATTCCCCTTCTGGGTATTTTCCCAGAAGATCTCAAAACATAATATCACAGCAATATATATGCACCTATATTCATAGCAGCACAATTTGTAATTGCTAAATTGTGGAAGCAACCCAAATGTCCATCTACTGAGGATTGGATAAAAAAAAATTGTGGTACTTTTATATAATGGAATATTACTCAGCTATAAAGAAAGATAAATTCGAGGCTTTTATAGGTAAATGGTCACAACTAGAGACCATGCCCATAAGTAAAATAAATCAAACCTGCATGTGCAAGCCTTGCATTGTCTCACTAGTGTAAAACCTGAAAGAGTGAATAAAAGCTAGGAGGTGTGATAGACATTGTGAAACCAAAGGAAAATGCTCAAGGGTTAAGGGCAACTGGGATGTGGGAAAAGAGAAGGGAAAGAAGGAGAAATTTTGTATGTATGTATATACAGGACAGTTAACATAGTTGAGCTTCTGTCTTCTATTTCTTTGCTGAAAGAAACAGTTAATGATTCCTTTATTGATCAATATTGCATGTCTCTATTTGTTTTCCTGAGGAACCGCTTTGAAGATATCAATATGTAATACAACAAACATTGTTGATTTCCTACCACTTTGTTTGTAACTCTGTATTGTTTGTATTGTTTTTACTATTTTGTAAATTGTTGTCTATTTGTTAATGTTTTCCTTCTTTTATTTTTAAAATTAAAAAAAATAAATAATTTTGAACAAGTTATACCTCCATAAAAGTCATAATAAAAGGGGAGAGGCCCTAGCACTTTCCTCTTTGACTCTGGAGAACTAGTCAGGAATCACACGTTTGCCTAGAGGATGGACAAATTCCTATGAAGGCAGAGTCTTTCAGGTTCCTAAGCTTCCCCTGGGGAGACCTGCAGGGCCTGGGGAGATCTTACATTACATTTCAAGGCATGCGACGTCCGCAGCACCCTCCTAAGGGAGCACATGCAGGGACATATGAGCCCATCTTAGTGCATCTGAAGGGCCGTTATGTGGTGGAGGAACTGGGCTTGAGGGTCTCTGTTAGGCATAAATAGGACCAATGGATGATGTGAAGGGCGGTGCAGTCTGGTCAAAAAGAAGAAAGACTAGAATTGCCCAGACATGGTGTGACTCACCCCACACAGGTGCCCAAACTGGGCTGCTCTCAGACCAAGCTGGAGAACAAGCTCTGGATCCTGGTGCATTTGTGTGTTCCCCGGGCAGGCGCTGGATGTCCCAACTCTGAGATCTTAAGTGTTGGGGAGGAAAGCAGGAGAAGGAGGCTGACAGCAGAATCACCAGGGAGCCATCGCTGTGGGGCAGCTCCTTCTCAGTTTGAAAGGTTCTTAACAGAGGGGCATTAACCGAGGAGAGCTCAGCTATTAATAGAGCAGGGCTACAGCCCTGTCTGAGGGGAGGTTATTCAAACTCAAGCCCCGAAGGACTCTCAGGAAGCACTTTGCAGTGGTTAAGTGCAAGGGCTCTGGGCTCAAATCCTGACTCACTTCTTAACAGTTGTGTGACCTTGGGCAATACATTCAGATGTCTGAGCCTCCTTTTCCCTGGAAACAATTGGGAAACATAGTCAGATTTATCTCGCAGACCTGTTCTGAGGGTTAAATGAAATAGTTTAAATAAAGCATTTAGTCCTGACATGTGTTAATGCTGGCTGTTGCCCATGGACTTAAACAAATTTAATTATGCCCAAACTATTAGGTTATTTGGGGATATATAGAAATGTATATATAAGCATATGGTATATATTTATATAGAATATATAGATTTAATATATTTTATATAAAATATATATAATATATAAAAATTGTATATATTATAAATGTGCATATTATATATAATATACAAATTTATATACAATATCCATATATTTCCCAAACATTTTAGGTTGTTGAGGGCCTAGCTACTCCTCTCACAGCTTCACTCACACAGGTTGTTCAGGTCAGCCAGGGCGAGTGGCAGACATCTGCAGCCCCAGTGCCTGGGAGGCACAGGCCGAAGCACTGATGCGGAGGCAGAGGCCAGCCCAGACTGCATAGCGAGACTCTGTCTTGAATGAAACAGTCTAAAACAACAACAGTAAGACAAGTTTCAGAGCAAATTCTGCCACACTTCAGACATTTCTAGACCTGCTTCTATCAGCTAATAAAGACAAAAACACCCCCTGGGACAAGCTAGTCACAGCTGGTCCTTCTGGGGGTACTAATTGTGCTTTACAGCAAAGGTTCACTTAAGGAGGACTCCGCAACCTAAAGGCAGGATGTGGTGAACCTTAAGGCTGTGGGCGGCTTGACTCCTTTGACATGACGACTGGACACCAGACCACTGCAGAATCTAGGCTCATGTACAAGGCCCAGGAAATTCTCTGTTCTTATAAGGATGGTTAGGAAGTGAGTATATAGTTTGGTCAATATGCCCGCCAATTTTAATGATGAGAACTCGTTTCTAGCTGGTTTTATAAATAAGCCACATCTTCCCCGCAAGGAAAACCCATCTAATACATTAATGATACTCATTAGGAGGCTCTGGGACTATAAAGAAACAATAGTAGCTGAAATCCTTGAAGTAGCAGCGAATGTGTGATTAAATGCTAGATGACCATTTGTGTGCTGCATGTAGTCCTTGATTAAGGTGCTGCTATCCTCTAGAACGCAGTTTAAATAAACACATACTCATAACCACACTGTAAACCACAGACATCGGAGAGGTGAGTGCATTTCTGTAGTGCCCTGCTATTTCTGAAACAGAAGTTTACTCTTAGTAGAAACTAAGCATCTAGAGTCAGAGTGCATTCACATTGTGGGAAGCCTCCTGTGAGTCAGTCATTCCTCAAATCCTTCATCTCATTAAGTGGGGTATGGACGATGATTCACTTTGTTCATGAGGAAACTAAGATGCAGAAGGGTCAAGTTACTCATGCAAAGCTATGGAGCTGTAGGATACTGGACAAAAGTGAAGGGGAAAAAAAAAGAAAATCTCTCTGTACACGTGTTATCTCACTGTAGGTGAGGAGTAGAAAGGAGACCGAGTGTGGCCACCAGCTGCCTCCCCTCCCTGTGGAGAGCCTTCCCTCAGTAACCAGAGTCACTTACCCTGTCAGGTCACACTAGTGCAACTCATTTACCTCCATTTGAGTGTTAATGTCATACTTCTCACTGACTGCACAGAGATGTACTCTGTTCTTGTGGTTTGGCTGAGGACCTCTCGGCCTGTTCACACTACCCCATTCACACGTGCAGTCCCAGACCACCTCCGTCTAGAATTACACCAAGCCCAGGGCTAGGGTTACTGCACTTAGCCCTGAAAGCCCCCTCATTCCAGGCTTTTAGAGCCAAGAGGCTCGTCATTCATCACTTGCCAGTTGGCTGGTGTATTTTGGGCTGGCTTTGTTTCTGCCAGGGCTGAAAACAAGCAGAGGGTGAGGGGCCATGGGGAGTGGAACAGGCTGAGCAGGGCTAGAAGATGTGAATGACAGGGGAATTTGGAGAGCCAACATTCCCAGGGTGTCAGAGCTTGTGGACACGTGTGAGGGTCTCCACAGATAACACTGTGCATGTGACCAGGGCCCTCAGGCACTGGCTCCAGCTGGGATTACTGATGCCTACGGGATGCAAGGCATTGTAAATGGGAACTTCAACACAGCCCCTGCTTCTGAAGGGAGTCTTATAGGAGAGGGATGAGGTACATAGCTCCCTTATCAACCTTGTCCCCCGTCAACCTGATCCTCCTCTTCTGCCTCTCTATACATATTTCTGATCTCCATGAGAAATGCATTCATTCCACTTCTCATCTAGTCCAAGAATCTGGGAGTCACTCTAGAGTCTCCCTCCTCTTTCCCCTCTTACATATGATCAACTATTACATCCTACAACAATCCCTATTTTTGTGGCCCTAGTCAGTAGTCCGTCCTCTTCACTTGGACTACTGCAGTAGCCTCACTAGTATCTGTGATTGAAAGTGCGGGCCTTACCCCAACCCTTCCTCACTGTAGGTAGTGTGATCTCTCTAAAATGCACATGTGGCCATGCTAGAATCCTCCCACACGTTCCCATTGCCCTCAGAACAAAGCCCAGTCTCCTCCTTCATTCTGTTACTCTTTCAGTAGGTTATTGGTTGAACACCATTTCCATGCCAGGCACTATAGAGAAAGTACACAAGAGTGAACAAGGTGGACGTAACTTTTGCCCCCCAGGAAGTTTGTGGTGCACTGAGGGTGATAAACAGAACATGCCAACAGGGAAACATAACATCAAATTGGGGTAAGAACTGCCAAGCGAAGGAACTGGGGCTAGGTAGAAAATAACAGGTGGGGCCTGTTTAAGGCCAGGAACTCAGGGAAGGTGTCTTTGAGAACTGTGGGTGGAGGAGGAGGTATCCAGGTGAGGGATGAGCAGAGCATAAACGGATTCATGTATTTTGTAAACAGAAGAAAGTTCATGGGCCTGCACAGCATTGAGCCGGGGAGAGAGGCATGGAGGGTTTGGAGCTGTGCGTTTCGGCCGTGGAGAGCATGTGGGCTTCATTCTCAGTACATGGGGAAGGCACTGCCAGTTTTTTTTTTTTTCTATAAGAACCACATTTTATTAATTTTGTCATATACATCGTTTCAATAAACTGTTAATATTTAAATTGCACTTGATGTACAACTTATTATTGTCTTGAGGTATTCTGTCCAGGAGATTTGTGTTTTGCAGTTGTAAGATTTACAGTCAGAAAATTTTTTGATTCATGAAACTTAAGCACAATTGTTCAAAAATACAGTATGTGGTTACTGACTAGACTCACCACCACGCTGTACAATGACCTCTTGAATTTCTTCCTCTTGTGTAACCAAAGTTTTGTGCTGCCTGATCAACATTTCAGTATCTCTCCTAATCTCTCCCCTCCCCAAGCCCCAGTAATGTCTGTAACTACCATTCTGCCCTCTGCTTGTGTTTTCTTTTTGAGTATTGAACACAGGGCCTTCACAATGAGCTATATTACTAATCATTTTATTTTATTTTTGAGATGGGGTCTCACTAAATTGCTAAGTTACCCGGGCTGGGCTCGAACTTGTGGCATTCCTTCTTTAGTCTCCCAGAGTCCTAGGATCATAGCATGGACCACAATGTCTATCTTGCTCTCTGCTTCTATAAATTAGACTATTTGAGATTGCAGGTAAGACCAGAAGTATTTGTCTTTCCATCTAAGATAAAATTTAAAGCCAAAGGAAATTACCCCAAAGTCAAAACAAAGCCTATACATCTCTACCTGCTTCTTAACACAGAAAAGTGTCATGATGAGCAAAAACTTAGTGACACAACAAGGGAGCATGACTTCATCCCCAGCTCCCTTTTTGCCAGCCGCCTCCCATCCTCACCTTTCTTTTTACAGAACAAGTTGTCTCTTCTTCACTCTTCTCCTTCTTATTCCTGTCTTATGACCTCAAGTGTCTCCTCCTCCTAGATGTCTGTCCTAACCCCCCTACTGGAATCAAAAGCATTTTGTGCAACCCACAGGTCATCACTTCCCTTCTCTGAAGAAGGGAAATGTTCCTTATCCTATCCTCTTGTCCCCTTGCCTGATGATCCTATAACTCACTGGAGGGCACAAACCCAGCATACTATTTGGCTATAATAAATATTCCATAAATATTTTTCTGCAACCAAACAGAAAGGGACAGATGTCATTAAAAAAAAGTGCTCTGTGAATCCAGGCCTTAATAAATCCAAAGCCAGTCAGCAAAATGGTCTGCTAATTGCAGATCACTGCTGCCCAGGAAGAGGAATCTTGTGGCTCATTACAGAAGGTGCTTAGAGGATGTGGGAGGACCTCGATAAAGGCAGCAGCTGTTTGCGGTGAGCTGCTGTCTGGTGTGTGAGTGACGGAGGCGCTGTGTGCCTGTGAGTACTGAAAGGAGAGCAAATCCTCTCCTGTGTGGATGCCCATGTTCCTAACCCTCCATTAGGGTGACCTATGGCATACGGATGTGAAGTTGACATGTAATCTATAGACTTTGGGTTGAATCTGATTTTCTCTGCCTGGTAAATGAGTGTATGTTAAATGATCTGTCTTTTCCCTGGAGGTCATAAATTGCACTTATGTGATGACTGGGTCTTATTAAGCTGTCCGAGTTCTTGTAGCACCTATAGAAGAGAACATTATATATCCTGTGTTACATATTTATTGCATTCAGCAAATAGATTCCACTCAAGGTTTTGCCATGAATTCACTGTGTGACTTTGGAGCAATCAGGTAACTTCTCTGGATCTCCATCTTTGTCTAGGGCATGAGATGGAGGGATGGTCTTGGGAATAAAGCAGAACACTGGATTAGAGAATTTGCCTTCAATCTTTTACCACCCAAAACTTTCCTTGTGGCTAGAATCGTAAGGATACCCCAGTGCTAGTCACAAGAATGCCTCTTTGCAAAACTTTTCTCCCTTCCTTGTTGTTGTACAAACCATGGCAGGGAACTTTTCTCTATCAAACACCACTGATGTGTGTAAAACATTATTTATGGTTTATACAAGTAAGAATGTTATTTAATAAAACTTATTTTGGGGGCCAGGTATATAGCTCAGTGGCATAGCATCTACTTGACAAGTTTAAGGTCCTGAGTTCAATTGCTGGTACCAAAACAAACAAACAAACAAACTTATTTTTCTTAAAGAAGTGTGGTTTAAATTGCCTGATTTTTAACTATATAAATTAGAATACATAGAGCTAGTCTGTAATTCCATCTACTGTAAGTCAGTCAGTGGATGAAAGGAGATGTAGAGGAAGAGAGAAGGGAAAAGGTGACAGAGAGCTTCATAGAATGCCAAGCAGAGGTGCTGAGAGGAATGCACACAGCGTGAAGTGGGGAAGAAGGAAGGGAGGGCAGTGGGAAGGGCAGAGGAGAGGAAAGAGAGAGAAGGGGAAGGAGACACAGGTAAACACTAGAGAAGACAAAAGAAAATAGAGTCTAAAATGCCCCACGAGGTCCTGCCACGGACCAGGGCTTGTGTCTTTCCTCAGTATTTCTGCTCCCACTGGCCCTTGGAGGGCAGAGCTCTAATTCATTGCTGTCCACAATCCAAGGCTCCATCTGAAGCCACTTCTTTTATGGACATAAGGACCAAATCCATGGTAGGACTTATGGTCAGACAAGGGAGGAATTCTTTAGGTGTAGGACCAGTGATAAGAGCAATATTTGCTCCATGCCCCTGGAAATTGAGCCGACCCAGTTAGAGGGCTAGGCTTTTTCCTCTTCCAAAATGAGGCCAAATCACCCCCTTACTGTTAAATTTTTCCTAAAACAGTGATCATATGTTGTCCCGTAAATGTAGTCAACAAATTTACTTAGTGCCGTGTTACTTAGGGAGTACAGATGTTACGATGTGGATCTAAACTGTCCCCCAAAGCCTTGTATGTTTGGAGGGTGAGTGAGTCTGGGAGTGTCATGTGTACCAGTGGATTCATCCATCGATGAGTTCCGCAGCTGAATATGCTGTTGGAAGGATGGCCTGATTGGAGGTGGGTTACTGGGGCCACGGTCTGGAAGATTTGTACCCTTGTCTCTAAAAAACTAAATACTTCTACCCTACAATGGCACAGGGTACACATTCCCACTCCAAAAGGGAGAAATGGGGGATAGAAGGAATGGGACCAAAGCAAAACCAAAACCCAGCAAGGTAAACATTAGATCTGATAGCTCCATGTCCAGCAGGAGGGACAGGTGGTGGTGAGCTGTGAGTTCCAAAGTGCTTGGCGGCCTATTTAGCTGAAGGAATACTGAAATGTTGTAGACAGCTCTAGGGGCTCATTCTGCACATGGACCACTGTCCCAAGGTAGCGGCAGAAGAAGAGGTGCACTCCCTTAACTTCCCACCCATTCAACTTTTCCTCTGGCTGGATCCTTATGATTCCCCGACAAGATAGGTGAGAGGGCTTTCTGTTCTATTTTCAGATGAAGACACTGCTGCTTAAAGAGATTAAGGTCTACGCAACGTCAGATGAAATATGTAATTTCTGGAACTTAGTACACCACCAGGCATAGATCCACATTCATAGCCAGAAGACAAGGAGGCTAAGAATAGACATCAGCTACACAGCCTTGGTCAGATGCCCTTGCTGACTCCCTGAACAGGAATCCACGGCTGCTGCCAACTCTCTCTCTTACCCGGTTTTGTTGCTGTCAGGGATGTGTGGGTTTTTCTTGAAGGACTAACAGGAGTCCTAGGAAGGTCTAGAGAACCTGAGGCCTTCCTCAAGGAACAGCCCAAGGAAGCCTGGGAGACTGGTCCTTGGGGGCCATTATCTATACAGCCTGGGGTCACCGCCAACACCAGAGGGTGCAGAAGTCCTCAGAAACAGTGCCTGAGTTGGGCATCCTCCTTGTGACCACTAGAGGGCAACAGCAGGGAACTGCTTGGGAGACTTGGGAGACGCTGAACAGATGAGACCTTTGATAGTTGGCAAGTAGAGCGCAGTTGATAGCTGAGAGTTGAAGGTTACTGAACAGCCACTGTGTAGAAAATGGGCATCCAGTTAAAGGAACAAACAGTGTGTCAGAGAGTTTTCTAAAGTACACAAATAGATCGGTTCAATCTCTTGCTCTGACACTAGCTGTGTGACCTTGAACAAGTTGCTTCACCTCTCTGAACCTCTGTTTTCTTATCTATAAAATAGAGCTACTGGGATTTGGGGTTATAGAATTTCTGTGAGTCTTCCAGAATGTCTACTATATTACCTGACATCTAAATAGTTGGATTATGGTTTATTATAATAAAACCCCACTATGTTACTGAACATGGAGAAATTCTAAGGGTGTATTTGAACCCTGGAGAGGGCCCCCAAAGAGATTCTGAATGGTAACTTCCTGGTGGAGGCTCGATCCTCGAAAACAGTCACACATTATTGTTAAAGTGTGTCTTTTCACAACTTTTGTTGCCGTTGTCTTGTTTTGTTACAGAGTCTTGCTCTGTAGCCCAAGCTAGTCTCAAACTCACAATCATTTTGCTTGAGCCCCCTGAGCACTGGGAGCTAGCACTACAGGAATCCACCATCACACCTGACTTGGGGGGTGGTTTTTGTTTATACTTCCAGGAGCACTGTGTACAATACTGAACACAAACTGGGATATGCGGAGTGCAGAACTGGGAGAGAGGATGTGGAACAGAGGACTTTCCAGACAGTAAGATGGGCTGAGTATAAGGACAAGGACAGAAATTTGGTGGCGGGGAGGGCAGAGGTAGTGAAATGTAGTGTGGAAACACACTGGATTGGATGTCAGAAGAAATGGACCTCTATGAGGTAAAGTGACCTGGAGACAGCTGTCCTACCCTCTCTGATCATTTTCTCATCTTTACAATTAGGTTGGGGGCCAGGGATATAGCTCAATGGCACAAGCACCTGCCTGGCAAGTGCAAGGTCCTGAGTTTGATTCCTGGCACCAAAAAAAAAAAAAAAACCCAAAGAAAATTAGGTTGGGCACCTCCTTGTTGCTGATACTGTCATTTGGAAGGGAAGTAGGATGAGAACCGAGCCCTCTCCCCTGAGTCAAAAATATAGGACAAGGCAAACCTCTGGTTCAAGTCATAGCTCCAGGTGTTCCTGCTCCCTCAAAGACACACCACATACCCAGAGCATGTGGGGCCGAAGGACCTAGACAAACCAAACAGACATTCCTTGTTGTGAAGAAGCCAGTCAGCCAGGGGGAATGGAGTGCCTCTCCTTCCATACCTCATTCTGAAGGTAGGAAGGTATGGGGTACTAAATAGGAGGGGGAAGAGGAAGAGGAAGGTGAGGAAGAGGAAGAGGAGGGCGAGGAGGAGAAGGAGAAAACCTGAGCCTGTGTGTTTTATCCAGCCCCTCAAGTTTCTGTTGTTCACTGTATCTGTGCCCGATTCCAACCAAATAAAAAATTTCTGCCAATATTTAAAATATCAGTAATATTTAGACTAATATCCTTTATTTCTGGTGTACTTATACATCGCTAAGCATTTTTTTTTTTGGAGACAGCGTCTCACTACGTAGTTTAGGCTGGGCTGGGCTCACCAGGCTGGCCTTAAACTTGAGGTAATTCTTCTGCCCCAGCCTCCCAAGTACTGGGATATAGAAATGTGCCACGGTATCAGGTCCCTAAGCATTTCTTTTAAATTATTTTATTTCTACTCATCCTGTGAGACAAAGGGAAAATAAAATACAATCCTTACCCGCAAGGCAGTTAGTTTTTAATTGAAGATGGAAATAGTGAGATAAGTAAGACTGCCTGTGTCAAGGTCTACATTTTCTAGGTAAGGCCATTTCATCTACATTCAGAGAATGTGTGATTTCTGAGGGCTGTCCTGGCTGGAAAAGTCTTCAAGACTAGAAGAGATTTGACTTGAACCACAGAGGGGTTTGGGAAGAGCTGAGGCTCTTCAGGAATGAGTAGGGAGATAAAGGGCTGGAGGGACACTAAAGAAAACTGAGAGCCGGACGTGGCAGGATACACCTGTAAGCCGAGCACTCAGGAGTCTGGGACAGGAGGATCATTGCTAATTTAAGGCCAGCCTGGGCTACAAAGTAAATTCAAGACCAGCTTTTTGTCAAAAAGACAAAGAAAGAAAGAAAGAAAGAAAGAAAGAAAGAAAGAAAGAAAGAAAGAAAGAGAGAGAAAGAAAGGAAGGAAGGAAGGAAGGAAGGAAGAAAGA
>NW_004955507.1:5457419-5466945 GCF_000276665.1 Chinchilla lanigera | reverse complement strand
AGAAAGAAAGAAAGAGAGAGAAAGAAAGGAAGGAAGGAAGGAAGGAAGGAAGAAAGAAAGAAAGAAAGAAAGAAAGAAAGAAAGAAAGAAAGAAATTTGAGTAAATTATCAATAAAGGAGAAATTTTATTGATGAGGCAAGATAATTATGCTTCATCAGTAGTCTTCAGCGAATATTTGAACCTCTGCAAGTGAGAACCGTAGTATGGTGGAGAAAAGTAGATATTTCCAAATAAAAGGCCTGTGGGGGTGTCAGTCTAGTACTCATGGAGACATATGCAAGGAGACAAGTTAAGGGGCCATTAAAGAACGTAGACTTTAGAATCAGATGGACCTTAATTTGAACTCTGCCCTGTCACTTTGAAGGTGGGTCACAAAGTGTTCATATTCTTAAATTTTGATTTCTTAATCCATAACATGAGGATAATGGCACTGGCTTTTCAGGATGTTTCTAGGAATGGGTCAGGGTCTGCAGGGCCTGGGGCTTAACAGGTACTGGGGGCTCAGCCAAAGTTAGTGCTCCCATTCCCTCTGCTCCAAGTGAAGGGCCTTAAAACCACTTTGTTTTTAAGAATAGGAAAATTCATTGGAGAAAAGGAATGGGAGGTAGGAATGGCAGAATGGGGAATAGGAATCGCTGCTGAGAGACAGGAGAGGTCCTGAATAGGTTGCCCTAAAACCACTTCTTGAATGATTGGCTCCACACAAAGGAAACAACAAGAAAGGCGATACCATTGGCAGAAGCTGGGAGGTGAGTAGTTTCAGGACCAGTGATGAACTTGAGCTGATGATGGTATGTACATATAGAATTTTCCCCTAGGCATTTGGAACTATGGCAGTAGAGACTACAGTTGAAACTGTAGACTCATTGGGACCTTCGTATAAAAGTGATTGCTACCACCATACAATGAAAAACTTTAAGAAAGCAATAATGCAGAAAATTCACTGAGATGTAGCAGGTTCTGTTCTAAGTAGGGAAGGAAGAGTAACTATTCTTTGTGAAAGAAATTGATGAGGAAAATACAAGGTATCAAAATTATGATAAGACTTTACAGAAAAAAAGTCATACCAAACTTTGAAGGCTAATAAAGGACAAGCTTGAATTTCTCACATGCATGGAGTGAAGAAGTGAATGGTTCTCCCACAGGTGGTGTCCAGAAGATTTGGGACAGTTTCTTCTGGAGGATGCTGCAGACAGAATTTTACATCAGAAAGGTTGGCCTGTGATGAATCCTAGCTGAAATCATCTGTAGGCATGTAACAAATTCAATTTAAGTCATCTGAGGGCTGGAAGGGACCTTAAGGGTCATTAATCTAATAATCCATTTGACTCTTGAACTCCTTCTCTGAGAGGCTTATCAAGTGATCAGGGATTATAAAACACACTTAAGGAAGTCTGAGTCCACCAGTAGCCATTGTACATAATTGTCTTCTAGTTACTTTTCATCTGGATTCAGAAGTAATCTGTATATCTCCCCAAGAACTCATTGTTAGGACTCTCAAGATAGTCCAGGGGAAATGCTCATGATTAACATGTTTCAATGAATGAGGAAATATACATGAAATGTTGATGAATCTTATCTATATAAGTATATATAAATAATTCTGGGTTGCATATCACTTTTGTTTATATGACTTGTAACTCTAAACTTATAAAAACAAATACTGAATTACTTTTCATGTTTCAAAAGGATCTTTCACTCTATAATATAATACACTTTGGGATGCTTTTAGGTTACAAATTACAGTGATAATCTTTTTGTTCTTGTTTTTGTTTTTTGAGACAATCTTGCTATGTAGTTCAGGCTGGTCTGGACTCACTGTGTAGCCCATGCTGGCCTCAAATTCACAGTGATCCTCCTGCCTCAGCCTCCTGAATGCTGGGATTACAGGTGTGAGCCACTACACCCAGCACGTGATGAACTTGAAACATACTTAGTTTTCTTCTATATCATCAAGCAAAAAGATCTTTGCACAGAACCTCCTAAAAATCACAAGTGTCACACAAAGTGAATTCCATTAGTATTACAACATAACAAATACTTCCTTTGCTTGATTGTCAACATAAGTGGTCAATGATTAGTCTAGGTCCACCCAAAAGGAAGCTCAGCAGAAAATATCTAATTTCATCTTGAATTTTGAGATCTCTACTAGTTAGGATTCTATTTACCCAGAGAAGAGAGGTAGAAAATGTCATAAATGTTCTCATTGGCACTGGGTGAAAAATATGACCAGGTGACCCCTTCTGTTTCCTAGTTGTAAATCTTGGGAGGAATGACAAACTCTCTGAGCCTGCTTCTTCATGTGTAAACAAGGAATTCTTAATATGCATGTAATTAATATGGTTATTCTTAGGGTTAGAGAATGAATCTACATAATAACACACACATATAAATACACACATATACACATACACACACACATATATACACACACACACACACATACACAGGCACACAGAGCCTGACATATAGTCAGAAGTTCTGCTACCTCCCCAGGACTGGCTTTGCTTTGCAGCAAGCCAAACTGTTTTATAAATGGCAGAGCGAAGCTATAAACTAAAACTGCAGTCAGAGCAAAACCTGACTGGTTGCAGCCTGCCAGGCTATCTCACCATCTCTAGGGGTGAAATATTCCAGTAAGTAACAGCAAAGGGAGAGAGAACACTGACCTAAAGTAAAAAAGGCATAAAGTAACGAGAGCTATGAGGGATGAATAACCTCTGTCTACCCAGCCTGATGTCCTGATGGATGGGCCTGATATCCTGGGTTTGTTTCTACAGGAGAAGGTTGATAGGGTAAAGATCTGACTGCAGAAGTGGGGTGATACGAAGGTAAGCCTTGGACGAGTATGACATTGGTCAGCCTCCAAGAAAAGCATCAACAACCACCACCACCACCATCATGACCATGACCATTTACTAGGGTGAAATGGCAGTTTCACAAACTTACATAGGGCCAGGGAGATAGCTTAGCAGGACAGTGCCTGCCTGGCAAGTGCAAGTTCCTGACTTCTATCTCTGGTACAAAAAAAAAAAACAAAAAACAAACAAAAAACCCCCAAACCCCCCACAAGTTTACATAAAAGTGAACAAAAGCTTCTTAACTCTGTGCACACCAAAGTGGCTAAATAGAAGAGAAATGAAGTGAAAACACCAAGTATTGGGAACCATGTGATACTACTTGCCAGCAGGAGTGTACAGTGGAAAACCAACTGTAGAAACTGCTCAGTAGAATTTATTAAAGTCAACCAGCACATTGGTGCACATCTACAAACTCAGCACTTAAAGAGAGGCTGAGGTAGGAGGGTCACAAGTTCAAGTCGTTCCTGGGTGATTTAGCAAGGTGATTTTTAAAGGGCTAGGAATGTAGCCTGCAGTAGGAGAGGCCCTGGGTCAATCTTCAGTACAAAAAAAAAACCAACCAAACAAACAAAAAACCTACTAAAGCTCTTATTCATCCCCTGTGACACAGTGAGTGCACTACTGTACTCCTAGGTACAAAATACCTAGAATAGAAATGTATTTACAATCACCAAAAGGTGGACTAGAATTATGCTACCCTACTTGTCTGTGGCTATAAACTTGTCACTATAAGTTTAGAAAGTTAAGATTTCAGGGGCTGGGGATTTAGCTCAGCGGCAAAAGCGCGTGCGTGGCAAGCGCAAGG
This sequence comes from Chinchilla lanigera, assembly GCF_000276665.1. Lineage (NCBI taxonomy): Eukaryota > Metazoa > Chordata > Mammalia > Rodentia > Chinchillidae > Chinchilla > Chinchilla lanigera. Next base: position 5,463,278 of record NW_004955507.1, on the reverse strand, counting down.
TCGTGAGTTCGGTTCCCGGTACCGGAGAAAAACCAAAAAAAAAAAAAAAAAAGGAAGTTAAGATTTCAGTATTTCAGTCACAGCTGTCATATTTCCAATGCTCAAACGTCACGCATGACTAGCGGTTATCGTATGGGGCAGCACAGATATGGAACGTTTCCCTCCTCACAGGAAGTTCTACTGGATATCGCTGTAGAATGTCCCTAACAGCCCTCTTCATAACAGCCCTAAGGAACTACCCAGACTCTATCAGCAGCGGAACGGAAAAATCAGTTGCATATTCACACAATGGGTTACTCCAGTTAAAACGCACTGCCTACAACCACACGCAGCATTATGGAGAAATCTCGCAAATGAGAGAGATTGTGTATGTACCTATTGTGTGTTCCAAAACTAATGAAATTTATCTAGATCGTTGGAAGCTAGGAGAGCAGTTACCCTGAAGGCCGTGGAGAGGAGCGATGGGGACGGGGTGGGGCGGCAGGGGTGGGCTGGGGGCTGGGTGCTGGTGGAGGCTGGCAGCTGTGTTCTTCACCTGGATGTTAAAGAAGATCGCGCGAGCCGCACAATTAGGCTTTTCTGCATGTATCTCCTAAGTTGTCTAAATACCCCTTCAGAAAACGTTGCTGTTATCAATCCATTACCTACAGCCCAGGTAAGTCTAAAAAAAAAAAAGCTCCCTCTCAATACCGCAAATGTGGTGTGCACGCTACTCGAGCCGCCTCCCCAAGACCCGCTCCAGGGATCCGGCGGAAGCCCCGCAGCGCATCAATCAAAGCCACCCCGGACGTTGTACCCCCTCGCCGCGCTGGCCTGGCTCCACGCCCAGGTTGCGATGATCGGGACTGCTGGCTTCTCCAGCTTGGAAGCTCGCCGCGACAGCTGTCCAAGCTCTCCTGGGCCTCGCTGGGCGCTCCCTGGCCAGCCAGCCCCGACTGCTCCCGCCCTGCCTGGGAGGCAGCTCCGGGCCCCCGCACCTGCGTCGCTTGCCCTGCCGGTTCCGAGGGTCGGTTCCTACGGCGCTAGCTAGACTGTGGCCAGTCACTGAACTGTCCACTCCTGGACGGTCTCAACTTCACCAGGGCTCTGGCCCTTAGAGTCCAGATCAGGACCCGGGAAGTCCCCTCTGGGGCCCCGAACCATAAAGCCGAGCGGGAGGCTGAGCCATTGATCCACTCGGCCGCGGGCGCCTTTCTCCTGGGAAGCGCGCCCACCTGCCCCACCCCGGCATAGACGCGCTGCCCGGTCACCAACCGGTGCCCATCGGGTTTCGGGTTTCCCTTCCCGAGCCTTATCCTCCCGAGAGCGACGGGCTGCCTGGGACTTGTGGCCCCACCTGGAATGTTGTTTTACCTTTTACCTTCAGTCTAATTCCCAAGAAGTAGCCAAGGTCAAAGCGTATGCTAAATGTTCTCAGCCCTTCAGGCCCCACCCAGTGCCGCCTATCCGGGCTTACTAGCAACTGCACTGTCGGGAATCTGACACGAACACGGTACTGGAATTGGGAATCCTCAGGACTGATCCGCGCCCCCGCAGACCTGGTTCTCAACGTACATGCATCCTAACTCCATCCTGGTTGATGCAGTGTCTGTTGAGTAGCAGACCTCTGCTGAGCTACTTTTTTATATGGATCGTCTCGTTTAATTTTCAAAGCCAAGGTGATTGGTACATATACATGGTGTGGTATATGTAAATTTCTGCATTTTATTGTAGGTTTAAAAAAAGACTAAGAGAGTGAGGCACTACAAGCATACCCATTTTACAGAGGAGGAAACTGAGGTTCAGAGTTCTTCCAGGTCGATGCTGCTTGTGGTGGTGGCCCTGGGATTAGAAAGGGGGCAGTACGCATCAAAAGTTATCTTCCTAACTCCTCAAGATCAGATTCTGTGGGGCAAATGTTGGCCTTCTTGAGCCTATTCTACCTCTCACTCATGATGTCTGCTCCCCTCTGAGCTGGTGTGGCACAAGTCGCTGGGGAGAGGGGGTGATTACACAGTTATTCTGGAACACAAAGAGGTTTTGAGCCAGAAGTGACCTCTGCAATCATAGACCCCACCATTTTCTACCTTAGAGCTCAGAAAGCAGAGGCCAGAAAGGCAACTTTCAGGGCCTCCTCAAAGTCTCAAAGGTTGTTAGAAGACTTGCCTGAATTCTAGGATTCCTCCTGCTCAGAGGACAATTTTGTGAAGCAACAGTTTGGGCCTAGGAGAGGGCTATTTTTCCCTAGGGAGGGAATCTAAGATGTAACTGTGTTGGTCAAACTGTGTTTGTCCCTGGATGTTCCTGGTGCTGGGGCCTCAGCAGTGACCAGTACGGAAATCCTTCAATAAAGTAATGGGAGCTATTTATATCTGGAGCAGGACAGAGTGGGGAGAGGACAGCTCCAGGGTAGGTTTAAGTATCTTAAGACACGCAAACCACTTGGCAGCCAGTTGCAGAACCAGCTGTGTTTCATCTATGAGGGTCACACACCTCTTTAAAAAAGGAGAGGGTGCAGAATGAAGGAAGATTAGCACAGACCGGGAGGAAGCTATGCAGGGAAGGTGAGGATCAGGTTCGGGGAGCATGAGAGAGGCCACCTTCTAGTAGGGTGAAAAACTGGGTTGGAGGAAAAGTGATTGCTTATGTAGGAAACTCCTCAGGCAAGAGGACAGCGGCTCTGAGACTTCTGCTCCTAGAGCTCACACAATGAAATTTTGCCTTGAGAGTGAGCCAGCTAGGTCTTTCTTGCCAACCATTCTCAGCACATAGTAAATATGGGGAAGCCCAATTTCTTCCCAGACCCTGCTGTTTACCTTGTCTCCAACCCCTAAACTTTGTATCCTGGTGTTAAGGTCCTTACCAAGTCCTCTCTCAGCCTCCTAGAGTCTGATCTGTAGGGTGAAGTGCAGCATCTCTTGGGGGTGGGAAGGAAGCTATGTCCCCTGATGGCATCTTGGGGTTACAGAAGACAGGACCTAGCTTTGGCATGGGGATGGGTTGTCAGATGTCCTATCTGGATCCAGGTGAGCCCTGCTCAGCCCCTCCCACAGCCAATGCCCAAGGCCACAGGTCGACACCACTAGCTGGGCTCTGGGGCACCAGGATGACAGCAGATGAAGAAGCCTAGAAGGCATCTCTCTGCTGTCCTACCCCATGATACTCCTACTCCTCCGACAGTGATATCTGACCCAGAGGGAAGAAATGCCAGCATATAATCTATGCTCACTATATAATCTATGCTTACTATATAATATATGTACACTATACAGATAGTTAATGAATGAATAAATCACTGAGTCTTATGCAGATGCAAGCAGTGAAGAGTTGAGAAAAAAGCGAGAATTCCCTCCCCAGCCCTTGGCCAGAGCAACCCAAGGGAAGATGACCACAGGGGAGGGAACACAGTAAGAAGGAAATAGGGTGGGGCTGGGGGGGTGTCCTGTGGTGTTAGGGTGGTGGGAGGCAGCGTCCCAGCTTCAGGGCTACAGGAGTGGAGGAAACTCGCAGAGAGGAGCTGAAGGACAGCCGTCGGGTGCACTAACTGGCCGAGGTCTTTCTGCTTCCCAGAGGGACTGGGAGGGGGGCTCTTCACATCCCCCCTACCCCAGCTGCGCTTCTCCAGTCTCCCGCTAGGCTCTTTTGGACTAGTTCAAGTCGCATCCTGGGCGGTCAAAGGGTTTGGCAGGGCTCCTTTTCCTGCCTCCCTACCTTCCTCCTTCCCTTCCCTTCCCTCCTTTTTTCCTGGTCCTTCCTCTTTCCAGCTCCCTAGCCAGGCGGCCCAGTGGCAGCCTAGCAGCCCCCACCCCCTTCTGTAAGGGCGAAATTGCTAAACTTGTAGCAATAATGACCCTGCATTCAGGCCGTCGACTCCCGCTGAAAGTCTCCGCGCCCCGGCCCGCCCGGCCTAATCAGCGCGCCCCTCCCTGCCGCCCGCCCAGCCCCCGTCCCTCTTGCCGCCCCTTCCCCCAGCGCACAAAAAATGGGGAACAAAACCCCCGCGCATTTCTCCGTCCCTCTGTTGAGCAGACTGCTGCACAAAGCTCCCGCTCTGAGAAGCAATGGGGAGCTCGGGGGGGACGTCAATCCGACGCGCTAGGGTTTTTGTTCGCGCAGGGGACCTCGCCTTCCTACCACACCTTTTGTTCGGGACTCCAATAAAAAGCCATTCTTTCCGCACCTTCCCGGCCCGGAGCCGCCTTTCAGCGAGGCCCGGCCCCACAATGGTGCGGCGCTCTGAGGCCTCCCCATTCACCCGCCTTGGCACGCTCACAATCGGCCGTGTGGCAGCACAGGCCTCGCACAGGCATTCTCCGCAAGTGACAAGGAACTGCATAAAGCCGCGGCCGCCGGGGGAGAAGGGAGGGCGGCCGAGGGGGAGAGCTCGTCCGCGGCGGGGCGCACCGCAGCGCCCCCGAGCGCGCTGGAAGCCCCGGCGGCGGCGGAGCAAGGAGCCCTCTTCGTGCCGCCAACGGCTGGGCGTGGGGACGAGGTTCCCTCTGGTTCCCTCTTCTCCAGCGACCCTCGAGGTGGGCAGTTTAGGCTCTGACCTGGGAAGGTTTGGACAGCTCATTCAAGCATCTCCGTAAAATCTGAGGGCATTACAAAGCCAGGGACCTCAAAAGGCCCAGAGTCTGCGGCCTGTTCTCCCAACAACAGTAAAGAGAAATTAATGAACAAAGCCAAGAAAGAAAAGACTTGCAGCCGGGGGCCAGGGAAGACCAGTCCTGTGCTCTCCCAGGAAAGACTGTTTTCCCGTACGCACCTTTTCCTTCCTTTCCTACCCCCTTTAAAGGATCCTTCCCTGTTCTTTTGGGCTAAACAGTCTACCCAGCCAGTGGTTTGGAAATATTGCACCTTGTTTATTGACTCCTGTAGTGTATGGCAGCGGGTGTGTACACGGCGTGTGGATACAGTTATACATAGATAGATAGTATGTGCTCAGTTCAGGTTATGGAACAGAAAGGAAGCCTGGCCTCGGGTGGGCCACCAGGTCTTGGGTTAGCTCAGCGCAGCCTCCCCGCTCCCCACTCCTCTCACTTTGAATTTCACTGGGCTGGTTTTCCTTGCAGAGTCCTTCCTGACAATCCAGAGATCCGGGTTGAAGTCTGCGCTGCGAGGGGAGGCGGGTGGAAATGAACATCAACTGTGGTCTGGCGCTCCGGGCCCCACAAAGGGGTCAGAGGATCTGTGGAGAGCCTGTGATTTCTCAAACCGCGATCCCTTTCTCTTCTTCGTGCCTTTCTTTCTTCTTCTTTTTTTTTTTTTCTTCTTTTCATTTTTGGGCCGGGTTCCCCGCCAACGCTTCGCGGAGGCCATGGGAAGGCCAAGGGCAAGAAGCCTTCTCACCTCGGAAAATAAGTGGCAGCCCGAGTTCCAGTCTCCTGCTCTCCCCTCGGGCCCCCGCGGCTCGGGACCACCATCCTCCCAGGCGCCTGGCCAGCGGTTCCGACTCGGTAGTCAGTCTTGACAACCGGACCTGGGCATGCCCTTGGCCCTTGAGTCCCCTTCCCCGGCCTTGAGCGATATGCGATCCGAAGCTCTGGGGCGCAGGACGTGTATTTATTTTTAACGAGGGGACCAGGACCTTGGCTCTGGCCTTTCTCGAGCTGCATCCCCGTGGCGCCAAGCTGTCCCTACCAGGCCCGGATGCCCTGCAAGGTGCCCTGTGCACACGCGGCCCCGCCGGCGGCTCCCTGATGCAAGGGCTGCGCGCTGCCACCGCCTCCGAAACTTCCCAGGTTGCTCACGTTCACAAAGGACCCGGCTCCCGAAGCGCTGCAGGAGGGCTGCATGGCCGAGGCCGCCGCGGAGGACCCGCCGCCGCCGCCGGGGGGGTACGCACAGCCGTAGCTTCCGCTGTAGGCCGCGGCAGCGGCG
>NW_004955507.1:5426286-5457247 GCF_000276665.1 Chinchilla lanigera | reverse complement strand
CGACGCACGGTTTGCCGTCCCGCACCAGCACCGGGACCGCCACGCGGCGCGGCGGCGGCGGCGGGGCGTGAGCGCCCAGCTCCAGGGATTTGTCCTGCCGCTGTCTCTTGCACTTGTACCGGCGATTTTGGAACCAGATTTTCACTTGCGTTGACGTGAGTTTCAGGCTGCTGGCGAGGTGCTCGCGCTCAGGCGCCGACAGGTACCGCTGCTGCTTGAACCTGCGCTCCAGCTCGAAGACCTGCGCTTGCGAGAAGAGGACCCGGGGCTTCCGGCGGCTGCGCGGCTTGGGCCTCTCGCCGTCCTCCGCCGCCTTCCCATCGCCGACTGTCTCTAGAGGCTTCTTCAGCGCGCAGCTTTCTGCGGAAGAAGCAAAACAACGTCCGTTAGCTCATCCCGGCCTCCCTGTCGCCCCTTTTCATGGTGGAAGTGCGGAACGTGTGGTAGTAAATTACCGGACTTTTTGGAAAGTTTGTGGCTCCTGATGCTAATGGATCCTGCCACAGCCCGAGTACCTAAAGAACGCCCTCAGCGGGCAGAGACACATTCCGCAGGGAGGAGTAGTGCGTGTGCGTTTATTAAAATCTGAGCATCATCTTCGAGAGAAGAGATTACCCTGTATTAAATGTGCGATTCGGCGAGCTAATGACTATTTTCAGAAAGCTTGAGACTACATAACTACAGTATTTGCAAGCTCATTTGCCTTCCATTCCACCAGGAGTTGCTGAAGGTGTGAGATGTGTTGATATGGCGACCAGTGTCCATGGGTTGCACAAATGTTTTTCTTTCGGAACTATCTGAGTGTATCGCCGTGCATGGCCCAAGAAGTAACCTTTTGCTTATAAGAAAGACTACATGCAAATGTGTGCGTGGCAGTGTCGGTGTTACCTTAGAGAATAAGTTTGCCTAGTTTTAGACAGCTTTATGTACATTTTAGGCCAGAGGAGATAGATGTGAGAGCATGATGTGCCTTGGCCCCTGGCACAGCAAACCTCCTCTTGGAGCATGCAATTCTTTGATCTAGTTCCCTCAGAAACAATTCCTTGGGGCTTTATTAAGTTATTCGATCTCACTTCCTAATTCACCTCCCCGTCTGACGTGGGCGGTGGAGATGTCGTACTAAATTGGGTGGATTCTCTATTAGGCCTGCAGCCTGAGACACAAAGCAAAACGTTTATGAATTTTCAAAAAAGGCCAGCGCCTCGGGCGTGTGAGAGCTATGGTCACGCGGAATAGTCAGTGTTCCCACGCACTCTGCTTCCATCCCCTCAGCCCAGTGCCCTGGCTATCAAGACACTGAGCTTCAAGCACAGAAGGAAAGCACACTGCCGCCGCCTGTCTCTACCAAAGTCCCTGCATCCTGAGGATGTGGACTCTGGAGACACAACCTGCTTTAGCTGCCTTTTTGGAGAAGAGAGTTGACTACCCTGACCTCAGAGAAGCGGCTTCACGTTGAAAGGAAAAGTGAAAACAGGCGAGCTCCTGCCCATTTTGGGGGAATAGCCCTTTTTTGGGTGAGGGGAAGCAAAATAGTAGGAGACGTTAGGACTCAGCAGCTGAGCCTGTGTCACTTAATCAGCATCAAGGCAGCGACTTTTCCTTTTTGCGGGACTGCAACTTGTCCCTGCCCTGGAGAGAGTAGTTGTCAGAGTCGCTCTGTCTTTCTCCCTGCCCCAGCTCCGGAGGGCAGAGTCAAGTCCCCAGCCAAAGGTTAAGAGGGTAGGTAGCCCTTCTGGCCAAGTTTGCTGGGTGTTTGTGGGCGCCGCCCCACGTTCCAGGTGTGCGGTGCGTTTCCTTCCCCCCTTTACTCACTTTGGCTCCGGTCCCTCACGACCTCCTCTTCATGCTCTTTGGGCCCGCTGCACGAGTCTCGCAGGACCGTGTGGACATAGCTCTGGGGACAGAGGCCCGAATCTCCGTGGCCATCGGCTGCGCCTAGTGAGTTCAAATAGGACAGTTTCTCGCCCTCTTCTTCCTCGTCCTCCTCTCCTCCGTCAGAAAACTGTGTCCCCTCGGTGGCGGCCAGCATACAAGGCGCAGAGTGGAAATGGTGCTCCAAGTCCGCCTGCAAGTGAGCGCCGTGGAAGTGCTGCTGCTGTTCCAGATTCAAAATGTCTTTGACTGAGAAAGGGGTGGAGGTGACCGGGCTTGGTAACATCATCGGGGCCACTTAATTGTCCAGTCCAAATACTCAATAAATCCCGGCGGGGGCGGGGAGGCAGCGCGGCTGCTCCAGCTCTCCGCCTGGACTCTGCCGCTGCTGCGGAGTTGGGCTTTTGACAGACGCGGTTCTGCTCCAGTCTAAATCGCCTCCATTGGCCAGGACCTGGGGGTCTGGGTTTTGTTACAGCCACTGCAGGGACTGGGGCCCGGGCCGCAAAGCCTCTGTCCGGGGCCCTGGCGTCACGTCGGGGGCGGGACCGCACCCTGGCCTCCTTCCTCATTGGCCCTGACTCCTGTGGACCACGCCCCCGGCGTCCCACTGGTAGGATGTTGCGCAGCTACCAGAAATAGACTAGAGTTTGGATAGGATTTGGTAAGTGGAGTCTCTGTAGTACCGGCTGCACTGACCCAGTGTCCCAACTACCAATATTTCGCTTTACTTGGCTGCACATTCTCGACCTGGGCCAGTTCAGAGAGGTTCACTGTCCACGCACCAAAATTCGGGAAGGATGCCACAAGAGTGTGGTTTTTCTAGCTGCTACGGGGCAGGAAAACTTCCTTGCCGGTCAATACCTGGCTCTGTATCCACAAGGAGACCGCTTGTTTTATCTATGGGTGAGCGACGTGTCCGTTTCCGCCTTGTTGCCTTTGCTCAAGCTGTTCACTCCTCCTGGAATGTCTTTCCCGTCTTTGTCTGGTCTCCAAGAGTGGCAAGCTGTTCTCCAACGCTCTACTCCAATACCACCTCTTCCAAGGAAGTGCTACCTGATCGCCTAGTAGGAAGTCCTCTTTCCTGCTCGTGAACTTGCAGCTACTGTTAGCAAAGGACAAGCCTATCACTTATTACCTCCCACTGAGTTCGATAGCTGTGTGTGTCTTCCTGATTGCCTTATTAGACTGTGAGCCCTCTGAGGCCAGGGTGCAAGTTGCATTTGCCTTTGCAGAGGCTGTACAGAGCAGGTATGTGAAAGACAGGATGATGGAGTTCTTACTATGCTTTGCTGTCTGATTGCTCTTGTTTGGAATGCTGGCCTAACCCTTGGGCATTTCTCATTTCTTGGTTTCCTATGCAAAGGATAGGAAATACCCTCTTCGGGGTTATTGCTTCGGTTAAATAAGCAAAAACCTTCCAGGAGCTCAGTGCATGGTGGTGTACATATTAGATGCTCAGTACATGTCAGCTATGGCCATTCTGCACCAGGTGTCAGTGCAGTGTGTTGACTGCACAGGCGATGTGGCTGGAGTGCTGCACACACTGGGGTTGTGAGAGCAGGATCTGTCCTCAGAAGGGAGGTGACCAGTCATGGCTGCCATCTTTTCTTCCTGTTCAAATGTGGAGCCTGAGTCTGGGCCTTGACTCTTTGACATGCCTTTCTAATTTCTCTACCCACATGCCTTCTTCTGTCTTCATGACACCCTGGTTGCTTTCTGGGGGTAATCTGTGGGACTCGCAAAGATTTTGGAAACTCTGCCTGTTGGGAACCATCTTCTTCCTGAACAATAGGCATTCACTTGCTGCCAAGGTAGCCCAGTGGGTAGCAACAGGCCCTGCTGTGAGAACTTGGGTAGCTCTGGCCTTGAAAAAAAATAGGGAAGGCTCCATTCTGACCATGGTGTCCCTCAAACATCTTTTCCTTTTGCTCCTGGGATGACAAAATTGTCAGAAACCAGTATCAGCTGGAAGGGGCAGGTGGAAGTTGCACGGACTCTGGACAGCGCGCCGGGGGAAGCGGGGAAGCGGGGAAACAGGGAAGTGGGGAAGCGGGGATGCCGGGAAGCGGGCAGACTCTAGTGTGAGTGAGGACAAAAGTAGAGAGCTGCCCCGCGGGATCCGCGGGGTTCTGCCGGAGGACTTGGTGCCCAAGGCCCAGGAGAGAAAGAACAGCCTGTTGGGAGGGGGAGGCGGGGCTCTTCAGGAGTGAGCGGAAATGTTGCGGGGAGGCAGCCCTTGGGGCCTCCCGGGGAGCTGGGACTCCTTGCGGGCCACGTGCTTGGCGGAGAGTGCCCTTAGGGTAGCTGTGACCTGCTGGCGGTGGCAAAAGACGTCTGTGGACAGGGCCTTGCTCCGGGATGACCGTCCCTCAGCCACAGGGGCGCCCGATGACTTTCTGCTTTAAATCCTGAAACTATTGATGCCCCAGGCGGAGGTTAGTGTTTCCAAATCAGGCCGGAGTCTTCAGAGGGAAGAATGCGCCTGGTTTTGCTGCGGACCCCGAGGCTCGGGCGCAAAGATCCAGACAGAGGTGGGGGTGAGTGCGCGACACTGCAGAGAGGGGGGACCTTGAGTGTGTGCGCGTCACCTCCTACCAGAAGGAAGCTGTGCTCTAGTCTCAATTCCCTACCCCCACCCCAGGGCAAAACTGTCTCGGGAAAATCTGCTTCCTCTGGTCCGCAATTTTCTTTGCCTGTTAGGTGACTTCAAGATTTGGACAAAAGAAAAATGACTAAAGCTACCGAAACTAACCTTCTTTCTTTTGCTAATTTTCAACTGAAACTGCACTTCTTGCTGCAGCCCTTGCAGCGCTTCTTTCCTAGGCCTGACCTAAACTAGTCTAAAGGACCCGGCCGGGTCTTAGAACCCGACCCGGACAAAGCGCCGCTCCAGCCCTGAACGCGGTGAGAAGCTCACACACCCGCTGCAGCGGCCGAAGCCCACCCGGACGCTGTCTGCACACGCAGAAGGCTGCCTTCTTCCCACCAGATTCCCTCTCCCCGGAGCGGGGGCAAGTACCCTCGGGCCAGACTTGAGCGTTTCCGTATTAAGGACTCTGACCCGGTTGCTCCTCAGAGGCCTGCGGAACGCAGCCTACACTGTTCAATCGCAGTTCATGCGGGGCTAGAGGCCTGTGAGGACACCAAACTTGGGGTGTCCCGACGAAAGGCCCCAGCCTGCAGCTTCTATGCCATATGGCGCTTTTCTTTTCCCACCCTGCATCCTCGAGCAGAGCTCATCCAGGGCCCGGGAGATTCCTATCCGGGTTTTTTGTTTTTTTTTTTTTTTTTTGAGTTAGGTTCGGGTGGTCTCTCCAGCTGCTCTCTCCTGATTGCTCAGGTTCCCTGTAGTCTTCGATTTCTCCAGTAACGTGGCTTCCCAGAATGGATCCCTGCCAGGCCGGTCCAATATAGCCGGCCTCCCTCTCCGCGCGCGCGCAGGCTGAGTCCTCCACGCCCGTGGGGCCTGTGTGCCCGCAGCCCCGCGCCGCTGTCGGCTAGGATGAAACAAGCGCGGTACTTCTAAGTCGGCGCTTCGCGGGAGTCACTTATCAGAGTGTGGGATCTGGTACCAAAGTGTATCCAGTTACTACGGGCGTTCTGGGCATTTGCATTCTCTTGTCTGAAAAGGGGATCTTTGAAATCCTGGAGCTGTGCTCCGCTAATGATAGGTTTTCGTTCCAGACAGTTTAGCTAATTACTGTCAGATAAAGTAAAATATGGCTGCATTGGGGAAGGTTTGATTTCATTTTAATCGAGTGTATATCTTGGTATGTTTTCATCACATCATAGATGTATATAACCGCCAATCAGATATTTGATTAAAGATCATGGTTAAATGATGGCGAATTCCACGTGTAGGGAAATTGCTATATAAATACATAAATAATAATTTGTACCTTCCTTTAAAAAAGAGAACATGACAATTTTTAAAAAACACATTATTAAAAAATACATTATTGAATGAGTGTGTGATAATTCTTGAAAACTGTGAAGTGCTCTGGCATTATTCTCTACACAAAACTTGCTTAAGTAATGTGCATATAAATATAGGCAAATAATCAATAGTTTTAGTTGTATGTGCCACTGCTTATCATGTTTCTTACTAGCCATTCAATTATGTAACGAAGGTCACAAAAAAGCTGAAAATATTGTGGCTTTCTAATCTAAATGTAGCACCACAAACACAATTTTTTATTAAAGCATGAAAATAAAAGCCCATCCTGTGATAACTCAGCCAGCCAAAACTAATATCACAGTTCCAGTAAAATTTTTCTCTTTTTTTTAATGGCTGTCCTAGAAATTTCATTTTTAACGATACTTTACAAGAAAGAAAATGAGAAGGAAAAATATTTTCTCTTTAGCAGCAATGCAAAATGAGCTTTTGTTCACCTGGTGGTGGTAGAGTTGTGTATGTATGTGTGGGTTTGGTTTTTAGTCAAGAAATGGCAGAAAGCTTTTTAGAAGTTTTGAGCAAGCTAGAAACAATCACATTTTAATTTCAAAAAGGATGAATGCGTCTTCCACTGGGTTTTTAACTGGGTTGGTCAATTCTAGAAAGCATTAAAATGATCTAATTTCTTCAGAGTATTTGTTTGCTTTTTGAAGTAACTTTGTAAGAGGGATTTTTAAATGCTGTTGTGAACATGTAGTTTATTTTGTGTGTTGTTTGCATACATGTCAGATTTTTCTAGATGTTGTTTGGAATTGAGTTTTCTAAATACCACACCATTTCTATCCCCTGGAAGAAAATCAGTCCAAATTCAGCAAATTGTGTAGTTTTTGTAAAATACAGGCCCTTGCTAGTAAAGTGAGTTTCGATTTCTCAGGGAGAGGACTTTTAATGTCCTTCTCCAAAAACTATAAAGATAAAAGTGTAAATTAAGATTTCCTCACCAAAATGAGTTCTATTCTGGTAATAAACATTGGAGTCAGAAAGCCTACCTTTTCCCAGAGAAAATCAATTACATTTTTTCAAATAAAAATGTCCAAGTGAAGGACACCTGTACATAGGAATTTATTTGCACTGATTCGTGTGCTATTTGAGTGTGCAGCAAGCAGTTCTAACTTAGGGGATTAAACTGGAATTCTGAATGCATTCCGTAACTTCTTTTCTTTAGTGTGATTTTAACTTCCTGTAGGGAAATGTCAACGTCTATAAACCTTTTAAAATACAACTGTAAATGAACGGATGCCGTCTTTGGCGAATTAATTCACTTAAACCAGAGCACTTATCTGTTCTGTGTGGTTTGCTGAGCAGTGTAGGGGTGGAGGAGGGTCACTTTCCAAGAAGCAGAGATTCTCCATATGTCTTGCTAGCTGTGTTCTCGGTATTGTCCGCTAAACTGAGAGTCGGCTGGAAAGAACCTGGGCCTCTTGGGATGTAGAAATCTTTCTCCAAATCTCCCTGGGGATCAAGTTGTGGTGGATACTTGCAAGCTATTTCAGAATGAAAAAGACCTTTCTTGCTTGGAAAGAAACGTCAGTGGGAGTCTAGTGATTTAAGTAAGGTTTTATTTGGTCCCCTTTGCTTCCAGCCTGACGTCTGGATCTGTGGTGAGCAACAGGATAGCAATTCCTTAGGTTGGGTGAGACTTTCGTTCTGCCACTGGGCAGCCGACAGCCGGGTCTTGCAGGCCTAACCACACCCTGGCCGTTCGCTCCTGAAGTTTCTGGGGACCCAACCCCTCGGGCGACTGGCAGTGGTAGGGACCGTGAGGGTGGGGAGGGACCAGACACGGAGAGGATTGAGGTCCCACGTGGGCGCGGTGTACCAGGATGCCGGACCACAAGGATCCTAAGGCGTGAGGAGCCCCAGGAGCCAGGTTAGAGCCGGCAGCTCAGGGCCTCCGGACTTTGCATCCTCCTCCTGCCGAGACTCCTGTGAGTCGGGTCGACGGTCAAAGGCTTGAGGGCTCCGGGCTTGGGGGACTGAAGTCCCAGGTCGCACCCGTGCCGCCTAAGTCGATGTGCTTGGTGCACGCACATTGGGGTCGCGAGTGTAGGACTTTTTTGTCGCAGCATGGAGCCCCAGCTGCGGGGCCCGGAAACGCCACCGAAGAGAGCTGCTCTGGCTGCGGCTCTGTCCTCGAACCTACATTAGGTTCTCTAACTCCACCACCGCCCTCATCCTACATTTCTGCTCACCTGACCGGAGGGAAGGACCTTCTTACCTCTCCGAGCTTGTCGCATCAAGGTACCCGTCAGAGTTTCAGGACGCCAGAGTGCTATAGCCTTCTCTCCCGCCTCACTTCTCCTCTCCTTCGCGGCCAGAGTCGCCCCCCTTCCTCTTTCCCAGAGCCGTCCCTTACTCCTCCGTGCTTCCCTTCCTCACTCCCCCTTTTCCTCCCTCCTCGCGCCCCGCTTCCTTTCCCCGTCACTTTCTCCATCTCCCCAGCTTCCTTTTTTCACTCCACTCCTTCACACCTATTGGTTCCTCATTTTCTCACACTCTCTTCCATCTTATTTCATTCGCTCCTATCTTAGCTCCTTCACTCTGATCCTCTCAGGTTCTGGTCCCCAGAGGGGTTTGTTATAAAAAGAATCTGGGGTTACAAAGTAAGGCTGAATCAGGTGGAATCAGACTAGTTGAGACCCATATCCTGTCCCCTGAATGCTCAGTGAAAATGCTCCCTGACCCTTGGGCATGTGAAGGGGATGCTACTCTCAGCCTGGCTCCAACTTGTAAGGCTTCTCCCACTTCCCAGCACCCACCCGACCAAGACTCAGCAGAGGGCCCCAACTAGTCTGTCCCTCTCCAGGTGACAGGCTTAGCCACCTCCTTGTGGAAATCCCCACTCTGGGCAGATCCTGAGGAGCCTCCATTTCCTTCTATTGTGGCAGTTCAGAGAAGAGCTGGGCTTGAGCTAGAGGCCCTGGCCCCAGGCATGCCTTCGGAGCAGATGGGGGACCAGGGAGCACTCTCCTTCCCCTGCTGCATTCAGGTGAGAGCAGACTGGGCTTCTCCTTTTTCCTTCCAGTCCACTTTAGACTGGAGGTGGTTTAGTCTTGAGATCACCTGAGCGAGGAGGGTTTTCAGGACTGCCCTGAGTACAGAGGCTACATCTGGGAGAGGACAGTGGAGGCCCCAGCTTCTCACTATGGGTGTGGGATGGGAGGGGGTTAGGAATGAGCATTCCGTAGCTGCTTTGGGCCCAACAGCAATCTCCTACTCTTCCTAGTTGCTGGGTATGGTGCACATGGTGCTACTGAATCACTGACCTGAGAGAAGACAGGCTTCAGGCTTTCTCCACTGAGTTGGGCTCCCCAGATGAAGGGTAGGCAGTCAGCCAACCTCTGCTCCCCCCTTTTACCTTCCATCTGAGACTATGTCTCTGTGATTGGTGGCAGCTGCAGCGCTCTGAGAAATATAGCTTTCGAACAGATGGATGCAGACCTACCACATATGCTTCTATGGACTTGTCTTTCTCCTTGAATAAAAAGAAAGGTACTTTCTTGTGTGGACAAGCATGTGTACATGTGGACATGCATGGGGAAGAAGGCACTCTGGACTCCTCATAAATGTAGGCTGCACATCAGTGCTTTGTGCTTTCAGAGTGCATGGTCATTGCAGGCGGGCTGAGCCAACACTCATTCTGAATTCCTCTCCCGCCTTCTTTCCCACAATAATGTGAATCACTGGTAGCCATGTGAGATTTGAAGAGAAATGTTTATATAATCTAAGAGGAAAACTAGCTTCCATGACTATCAGATGCACTATTTCCACATAGGCAATTTATGGGATCCTTACAATTAGTCTTGTGCAAAGTGGCCCCATAAGGACCTGTCTAAGCTGTAGTAAGAGAAGGAGGAGTAGATTTTACTGCCAGAGTTGTAATAACTGTGTGTGTTCTTGAAAGTAATAAAACCACATTGAAATATTCAACTCCACAGTCTATGACCTGCCCTTGCATTAGTAGAGACAGTGGGCTGTGTGTGTGTATGTATGTACGTATGCATATATATTGTGTACCACACTGAGCGGACATGTACCTGGGCACATGTGAATGCTTTACACCTCTCACAGGTGAGCCAATTAACATGTATGTGGATGGAGTACACAGACCTCATGTAAAAGGCTTGGTACCTATGGCCCCTCTCCCACCCTTAATCCCCACCAGGAGAGCCCGTAGCGTGGGGAGGCTGAGTGTGGAGTGGGCCGTGGAGACTCAGCTTTCCCTGAGTCAGAATAGTGCTTCATACCTCTGCCTTGGGCCAGAGCCTGGGTCCTGGAGTCCACTAAATCTGGGTTTGGATTGGAGTCCTCCTGCTATTATAGTCTTGTGACCTTGATCCAGTTCTTCAAACTCACCAAGCAGCGGTTTTCTCACCTGCAGGAGAAGATAATAATGGTGTGGACTTTATGAACCTGCAGTAAAGATTAACGAAATGATGAAAGTTAGCCACTCACAGAGTGCCCTGTGGAAAAATGCTAGAAAATGTTTTTGTGGTGTTGGCTGAGGGCAGGCATGAGAAGTGGTTGTCAGGCAAGGAACTTGCTAAGCACGAAGTAGGATTCCAGCCCCCCGCTTCACTTTCCCACCTGCAGAAAAGAGCATTATTTAATTCCCAATCACATTATGTGTTTTTTTCACTTGGGGAAATAGCAATAGCTTCCCCTTGATGTCCCTCATCACCCCTGTCAGTCCCACCCTGGACACTGTCCACCCTCTGCAGTTCCAGAAAACAAATCTGGATCTCGGACTGAGCTTCCTGCTACCACAAATGCATCATTTTCAGCGCTTGTAAACAAAGCCCTGACGTCTCAAGTCATAGTTATCGTGTTTAGATAAAGATCTGGCCAATTAGTGTCCTCACTGGAATGCAAATAAATCAGCTGCCCTGGACCTACCCTGAAGGTGGGCATCTGTCTCTCACTATGGCCCCGCTTCACACTCCTTTGTTGTTGTCCTGCTTTTTCCTCTGGTTGTCGGCAAGAACATCTGGCATTGGAATCTGTCTGGTTTCTAATTTTTCTAGTAGGCCCCGCTGGCTGTGTTACACTGGGAAGACTCTTACCTTCTCTGAGCCTATTTCCTTACCCATAAAGGAGTTCATTGTGACTACCTCTCAGGATGGAGAGTGAGTAGTAGTAATAGTAGAAAGGATATAGCTGACAATAGCAATAGCTACTTTTCTTATGGATAACACGGGCTACTGTTCCCTAGCTTTCCTACAAGCACCATACGGTTCACTGGTTAAAAGCCTCCCCTTCCGCCATCCCCAGGTAAACGAAGGACCCTTGGCTACCCACCTCCACAGGACTGGGAGAATTCATGACTCATAGGTATGAAGATCCCATAACAGTATCAGGCTGCTGTAAACTCTTGCTAAGTGTCGATCGTTGCTAGTGTTTCTGCTTCCCTGTTAATATAATCATGTCACAGAGGAGGAAGGTGGGGCCAGGAGACTTGAAGTAAGTTACCCAAGGTTGTTGAAGTTCCTTGCCTTGCACACTCAGTTTCCTCTTTCTGCTTGTTCCTTTCCCTCTCCTGCACACAGGTCACAGCCTGGGACTGTGACCAGGCTGTGTCCTACTCAGGACTCCCTGCCCAGGCACTTTTCTCTCTGCCTGTGCAGATTGCTGCTCGACAGCCCTCCCCTTCTTCAAATCTTCCTGCCGGGACCAGGCATCGGTTCATAGCCTCCAAGGAGAATGCGTGCCTGCAGTAGGATTGACTGGAAGCTGCCTCGAAAATAAACACTGCTGGGCGGTGGGCGGAGCCTCGAGACGCCCCCTCTCTGCTTTTCCCTCCCCCACCAGTACCCCAGAGCTACTTCCTTTCTCCCCACCTCTGTTCTTTGCTTTCTTCGGGCTGGGGCTGCTGTCCCTCAGCCCTGCCCTCTGAGATGCCTACCCTAGAGTTAATATTAATCACGACGATAAACTTCCCACCAGAGAGCAAAGCGTTCCACACACCTGATCCTTTCTGATCGTTACAACACAGGGAGCTATGAGACAAGTATCACTGCACTCCACATTTTAGAGCCATGGAAATTTAGGTCGCAGAAGTGAAATTACTTATCGGAACTGATGGAACAGGCAAGGGATTGATGCAAGATCTGCAGGCCCGTGCTGCATTCCACACCCAGGAAAAGATCTCATTCCAGTCAACTCCAAGAACCAGAACTCCATAGCACCGGCTCCCAGGGGACCGTCCCTGTGTGGGGCGTCTGGGACCAGACCCTGCCCCGGAGGCCTCACTCTAGGAGCTGCATCTGCACCCTCCACGCTGTGGCAGGGCCATCGAGGCCTTTGGCCGTTGCGAGCTGAACAACCGGGTCCCTGGGAACAGGCCAGAAGGCTTTTGGAGTCAGTTTCCCTTCTGCCTCTGTCCCACCTCACTGCCCATGCCCTTGGGAAAAGGGAGAACTTCTCATTGAAACCCAAATCACTCAGGCATGGGGCGGGGCTGCGCTGGAACTGGTCTGTCTTCAGACCTGCAAATCCGGAGTAGGAATCCGCGTAAGTGCCTCTAGTCCCTGGGCACCGTGCGCTTCTTGGGGCGGAGTTACTGGCCGCACGCGCTTTTGAGCACTTCCTTAACTTCTATGAGTCCTGCTTTTCTTAACGATGGAACTAAAAGTATCTATCTCATAGACTGCCTGACAATTAACGATTACCTCTGTGGAGCATTAGAGAGACGCCTGGCGCAATTAACGCTCCATGAATGTTAGTTTATTATCAGTAACCCCATGACAAGCGGAGGCTCTTTCTGGTTCTGGGTGTGAATTCTGGCTCCTGTGGGCACGGAGGCTGCAGCAGGGATTGGCGCCTGTGCGATGGAATTTTTTTTTTTTGTACCAGGAATCGAACTCATGATCTCAGCCTTGCCAGCCAAGCTCTTATGCCGCTGAGCTATATCCCGGCCCCAGTGGGAGGTTTTTGAAGAGCCAGGTTAACCCGGGCTGCGTGGAGTTCGGGACGAGCTTCGGCCTCAGGGCTACCTCGGAGTGTGCATTGGTCTCCAGCCGCCTGAGTGTTTTGGACTGAGCACGTCAGGAGCCGGGACCACATTGACGCGCTTGTGGGCACTTTACCTGTGCAGGGTTTAGATTTAGGCTGGGGCAAGAACCTCTGGTTCACCTGACGGATGCGTGGTGTCCACGCTGTGTACACAAACACCGGCGAAGCCTCCTGTCATTGGACAGTTTGCGCTATTAATGGTTATTTTATTTATATCGTTAGAATTGTCCCCCCCGGGTTTGTTTACACCAAAGTCTGGCCGTCCCTGCCGCAGTGTTTGGACAGGGGATTACACTAATGGATGGCGAGCTGGGAGGGGAGAAAAGAAGCGCTGCTGGAAACGGGGCTGTGGGACTTCAGAGCGGGTGGGCCTGGGTAAGGGGCAGCAGGCCCCTCCCAGGCTCGACCTCTGACCTTAGAGGGGAAGGAAACGTGTCCGCCAGAGATAGGAGGCAGGGTGGGAGCTGAAGGTGGCTGCTCTGGCCCTCCTACATCTCAAAGGCTGATTCCCAAATCGAGGTTGTCTAGTTTGGGTGAGCACACATCAACAAGAAAACAGGACGGGAGCTACCAGGATGACAGCTGCTTTGATTTTCTCCTGAAGGTGGGGACAGGTTTAGTGCTTGGCCTCAAAATCCAGATTACCCCCAGCCCAGGACGCCTGGCTGCTGCCGGGTTACAGCCATCCCTAGAATGTTCGTAGCGAGCCTGCAGCTCCCCAAACTGGGGAGATTCTGAGGCTCCTTGCTCCAGATGCGCACCGCACTCCCAATGAACTCCCTGTAGCAACAAGCAGCCGTATACCCTCCTGGCATAGTGAAAAACCTAGCAAGGGGCACTGGTGACTGAGGCCAAGGGAGGGTTGCAGGATCTTGGCAGCCTTCAGCTTGAAAGGGCTAGACCTGGGCTTCCTGGCTTAGAAGCCAAACATCTTTGCTATGGGGCTCGGGGCTGATGTGTAAAAACAGCTACCATTTGGTTAGCATTTACTATGTGCCAGACATATATTTCCAAAAACCCTACAAATTGTTTTTGTCCTCGTTTACAGAAGAGGAAACCTGAGGCATCAGTGACTTGGGTAATGTCTAGCCACTAGTAAGTAGCAGAAACAGGACTGGAATAATGCAGTACTTTGTCTGAAGAACTAGGGCGGGGGTAATCAATGTTTTGGGTTGAGATTACTGGGTTGGGGTCCTGACACAAGCTATAGACCCTCTCCCCCAGAGAATGCACAGGGTCACATACATCTTTTTGCCAGCGATTTTAGACTGGGCTTCATAGAACTCTCTAGGGTCATCCACAGACCTCTGGTTAATACATAATTTTGGCTTTACAGGTTATACAAATGGCATTTGATTTAAGCTGTTAATTCTGAACACAGACTAGGAAGACAGTACTTTGTATATTCGTTTTATAACTGGATTCTTGAAGCTCAGGGAGGTGACAGAGCTCATGATCGTGGAGGTAGGCTGTCTGGTTTTGGATGGCAGTGTTCTCCTTCTCCAGGGTCCACAGATCTGATGTTTTCCTTCCTGGCTCTCTCTCACCCGTTGTGGTGGAGGATGTGGGATAGCCCTTAGGAGGATCTAAGTGTTTCTTGGGGACCTCTGGGAGGGGCTCTGCTGGGTGGGGGACACAGCGGCAGGCCCAGGTTGCCCTGTGCTCTGAGCCCCGCGCTGCCAGGACGCACACTCTGGTAAATGGTTTATCTAAAGACAACTTCTGTTTCTCCTTGGCTGTCTGGAGTTGCCCCGAAGCCAGCAATGAAAAATGCGTCTTTTCCCGAGGCTCTGGCGCTGGTGATTTATGTGGGAACCGTCCTAACCCGTGAGGTCTGGGCTACTCGGCCCGACCTAAGGGTGGAGGGAGGGGGCCTGCCTGGAAGGGAACCTAGTGCTCGCCCTTCCAGCACCCTCTTTTATGGCGCCCCCTTTCACTTCTACCCCCAGAACATTTCACAGCTCCCCCAGGAAGCTGAGCGCTTTATCGCAGTCAAGTAAACACCATTATCCCAGGTCCATTAACACGAGATTTCAGCATTGTAAATAGACTGTGAGAGGGAGAAGAGCAGCCCCCGAACTCCCTTGTAAAACGGTGAAGGTTCTCTAAGATTTATGGTCGCTGATTGGCCCCCCAACCTTCTAAGAAATCCCAGTCTTAGCTGAAGACAGAAGGTGGGGCATTCCCCCAGCCTAGAAATCCCCCAGGAGTGTTGGAACTGCCAGGGTAGGGAGTCCTCAGGAGCCTCTGGCCTAGTCATTAATTTTCTTTAAGTCACAAGCCCAGGAATGCTGATTCCTTTTCCGGCTGTGGATGTGTAGATAAACTCTTAGCAGGGAGCAGCCAATGTAGATGGTGCCCCCTTCCCCCGCCCCTGCCCAGGACCAGGATGCCTGTGTTCCAGGCTCCTTCCTCATTTGTAAACTGGATAGTGCTTTCAGCAGCTACTAAGGCGTCTATAAGGCACACAGGATTAGTAATTGGCACTGCCCAAACACCCTGTGACCCAGGGCAGGCATTTGGCCAGCTTGAATGGCCTTGCTTCTTTTGCTTCTCTTTCAAAAAGGATATGCCCACCCTATTAACTCTTAGGCCAGCCTATAAATGTGAAATCAAGTAAGGATGGTGGTGCTGGCACACATCAGAGAGGGCAGTTCTGCTTCACCTCTCCGTGGCTATTTTGGATGAGTATAGAGTGACCTATTCCAGGAAGTTTCTGCTCATGTAGACTGTAGTTTTCTTAACCCTTGAAGTCAGTATTCATATCAAACAGTGGATTTTAAACTAGGAAGGGTGGCTCAGTTTGGGAAAACAAAGGGGAGAAGTTCTTTAGGCCAAGGAAAGCTCAAGATCCAGCCTCTAGGAACCTTTGCCAAGGTCGCTTTCAGGATACAGACCATGCCCACAGGTGTCTCCTGTAGCTCTGAGAATTCAGCAGTTCTTAGGGGGAGGGATCTACCTCACTGAAAAGGTACTTTGGGGAAGGAGCAAAAGAGAGAAAAAAGGGAGAAGGGTGCCCGAGTCATTTTTGTTTCTTTGGCAGAACTAGTTCTCTCTAGAGCAGGGACTTATGTGTGTGTGTGTGTGTGTGTGCCTGTGTGCACATGGGCGTGCACCAGGCACTTCTTTGGTAGTCTGGTGAAGGCCATAGATCCCTTTTCAGGATATTTTTAAATGCTTAAGTGCATAGGATTTTAAAGGAAACCAATAATGTTTAAATTCAAATTTCAAAATCACTTTTTTAAAAAAGATACAGTAATATATGTGGTTTTCTTACAGATCAATTAAATAACATGATCTAGTGGCAGGTCTAACAACACCCATAATTTCAAAGCAGTGATGAATGTAAATGGAATTTCCAGGTACCTGCAGCAGCAATAATGTGCTGTAACAAGATCAGTGATCTCCATTTGTGACAAAGTCACAAGTACTATTAACAGTCTTGGACTTGTTCCTTACTGTCAAAAAGCATTCAAAATTGTTCTCACATGGAATGTGAGAATTGCTTTATCTGAGGTTCCCCAGTGAGCATCAGCATTTGAGTTAATTTCTTCGGTGAGGAAAGGAAAATACACTTAAGACCTGGGCGGTGGATGAGAAAGCAGGGATTCTGCACAAAAACTCTTCCCCTGGGACTTGGAAGTGGTGTACATGAACTTGGTGTGCACAGTGGGCTGGAGCATGCAAGAGTACCTGTGAAGGAGGCTGGAATGGGCTGTCTTGGTAAAGGGTTTCACAGTGCTGGTGGAGACTCAGAAACTTTCAGACTTCAGAAATTAACTGATCCCCATCCCCATCTTGATCCTATATTTACACCTGAGAAGGGAAACTTACTGAACGCTTCATTGCTAATGGCAGAGGTAGTCCCCTATACTGAAATATCACGTTTAATTCTTACATGTTGCTGATGGTAAGTTAGGGACCTAACCACATGGTCAGTGGCAAGCCACATTCTTATGTAACTTCTCCCTTCACTCTAAACACTGACTTCCTTTTTGCTTTCAGGTGTTTTTGAGTTCTGGAATTTTTATTCACTCACTCATTCACTCAATGAGTAACTGCTCACCAAGAACCAGCATCAATTTAGAAATTATCAAAGATACAGAAATGAGTAGAGAAATGATCACTACCTTTAAAAATTTTCACAGATATCTTTTCTCATCTCTCTCTCTGTATATCTATATCTATACATATATTTCTGGTGCTGGAAATGGATTCCAGGGCTAGGCAAACACTGTACCACTGAGCTACATCCCTAACCCCTGTGCCAATCTTAAGTAACCCTGCTGTCCATTAGATTTCCTTGCCAAAGTTTTGGTTTGATGTTTGTGCAGTTACCCAATGGCAGGTCTTATTAGAAGGGAGGAAGAACTTTTGGCATATTAATTGTGGATCTGTTGTAATTGTAATTGTAATTGTAATAGGTAACTAGTTAGGTCATTCGATGAACATCATTACAGTGTAAAAATGCTGAACAACATGGGGCTTTGTTCCAAGTGTTCAGAGATGTGCAAGGTCCACCCAGTATGAAGTTGCTAGTCTTAGATTAAGTGATTATAATTGAAGCACAGAATAAACATAGCTCTAATAAATTTCCACCTCTCATGAGCTTCAACTCTAGTTTTACCATCTGCCTTACTCGGTAGTCTCCGTGTGTCTTCATCAGGGTCTTAGATCACATCCTCATACATAGCAGGTGCACCTGTGTGCAGAATTCAGAACTTAACAAAAATATAGAAGAGTGGAAAGAGATTGGGGGTTACAGTCTGACCTGGATTACAATTCTGTTTCTATCACTTAAGATCTCTGTGACTTGAGCAGATGAGTTGTATGTTTTTTCTCTTTAGTAAAATAAGCATAGTAATACTTATTTCATAAATTTGCTGGATGGAATAAGGTAATATAGGATAAGTGTTTTGTGAACTCCAAGTCACTATGCAATGTGCACACTTATTACGTGCTTTTGGGACCAGGTAGATCTAGATTCTAAGGCAGCCATGAACAATTTACTTGCCATTAGTTTAAGTTCTTTAACCTTCCAAGCTTTAGTAGCATCATCCATAAAATGAGACTAACAACACCTATTTTTTTGGGTCAGTGTTCTAAGATTTAATCGAGATTGTTGTATGTAAGAGAATCCATTACATTGTAAGGCAGTCAATAGCCATTCCTAGGTTGTCAGTCTTCAGATAGCAGTAACTGTGCTATTTACAGCACATGTCAGAGACTACTGTACATAGTAGTTCCTTAATTTTAGTAATATGAATGACTTAGGCAGATATATATAATCTCATGCACAGCATACATTATGCTTACCCAATGTCCTCATTGGCTAAGAATAGCTGCCCCTGGGTTGATTTCAATTTCTACTTTTACCCTGTAAGGCCACTACCTTCAGCCTTTTCTTTGGAGGAAACTGGAGCTGTGATGGGACTCACAGAGTCAGCTGCAGCAAAGCACTTCAGCACATGGCTTGTGGGGGAGAACATGAACTTCTAAAGTACCATTCATCTATCAAGCAGTCAATCAACAAATGTTTGTTTAGCTATGACTGTGTACATGGCACTATTCAACAGGACATACATGATTTCTGTCACCAGTTCCTTTAATTAGTACAAAAAATAGCTGACAGTTTCTGTTTCTTTTCTTGTTTTCTTTTTAAGATGAGTGGATTTGGAAGATCTGGGCTTAAATCTTAGGAAACTTGCTGATGAGTAGATGGTCTCTGTTTCAGGAATACAAGAATATATAAAGAGCCAAAATATCAGGCATATTATAGTTACCTACTCTGGTCTGTACAGATGCAATTCACACATATAGGTAAAAAGAGAGACAAAGAAAGGGAAGAAGGTCAAGTGGAGCTGGATAAAAAGAGAGAGGTGAGAAAGAAGAGAGAAGGGAAAAATGTTTTTCTAATATCTTTCTCGGAAAAATGGACTTCTAATAACTGAACAATTACGACCTCCCTTAGGGGCTGGGGATTTAGCCCAGTGGCACAGCGCCTGCCTGGCAAGTGCAAGGTCATGAGTTCGATTCCCAGTACCGGGAAAAAAAAAAAACTCTACTAAAGGTCAGCATTTTCTAGTAAGCTATGTTTTACTCTTTGCTGCACACCCAGCATTATCTTTAGAGATAATGCATGACTGTCTCAGGCACAAGCCAGTGCTATTAACTTCGGTCCCCTCCTTTCATCCAGGATTTTCTTGTTCCATGCAAGCTATCTTTGTGCAGAAAAATCAACCTCTTGCCAACTGCATTCTAGTCTTTGTTATATTATCAGGATTCTGAATAATGCCAGGTGAGCCCCGAGCCAAGCTGTGCCATAGCTGAACTTTGTCTTTTTTTTTTGGTACTTCCCTTTTCTTTACCATATCACTGAGCAGACTTCCTAGCTTAAAAGTATACATGCAACTCTAGGGCTGTTTTTTCCTTTTAAAAGATATATATATGAAAAAGATTGAAGGAAATTACTCTAAAATGACCATATTTGTTAGGGGGCAAAATTTCTCTTTTAGAATTATCTCTTTGGTTCATTAGTGACAATGTTTATTCACAAGTGTTAGCCATCTGTTGGAGAATTAGTTTTGTAATACGGAACTGAGAATTGAAGATCAAGATTTAGATTTTATACAATAATTTCTGAGAAGCCCACCTTGCTCAAAAGTAATGATGATGAGAATCAGGTACGTCGGGGTTGGAGTTCTAGTTCCTCTACGTACAACCTAACGACCCTGGGTAAGTGACTTAGTTTCTTCAGCTGTAAAGTGAGGAAATGAAATAGCTTCTACTTCATAGTGTTACTGTGGGAATTAAATTACAAATGCAGACCAACCTTCCAGGCTGGTGTCTAGCACCTAATAGGCCCTCAATGAACATAAATGTTATTTTTTATAACTCAAACATCCTTAATTCAGCCCTTAAAGCAAACATCAAATCTATTATCAGAAACAACAGGGGTGGTCATGTTCCCAATTTCTGAATGTGGCAATTGTGCACAAACAGAATGTGTTTTCATTTGAGAACCTTCAATTTGGGTGAAAGCCCATACATGACTTAGTTATATAGACAAACTATTTGCAATGCAGCAATGAATAAAAAGGCAGTCTTTCAAAATGTATTTACTTACTACTTATGGAGCACTTAGTATTTTCTAGGCTTCCTGAGAACTTATAGTGTAGGAAAGAAATGAACATAAAGAGTTCTAAGAAGAGACAGAATAGATAACAAGTACTCCGGAAGGCTAAAGAAGGGGGTTTATCTGGAGGGTGGCCAGGGAAAGATTCACGGAGGACATGGAGTTTGAGTTGTATCTTGATGGATGGTAGACTCTGGAGAGGGCGGTTGGGTGGCCAGTGGACATTCCGAATTACTCCATAAGCACTTTCAGGTACAAGCTTCCACCAGCACAAAAATCCACTCCATGTTATTCACTCCCACGAGTTATGCTCTTTGAACCAGGGAGGAGTTTTTCAATGTAATTTTACATGTTTTCTACAATTATAAACATGCAATGAACTTAATAACAGATACTTATGTTAAACATATTCTCAAAAGAGGCATATATCAAAATGTGTGCGCAAATAATCTCAATTAGGAAAGTGCACAGATAAAAAATAAAAGGAAATACTTGAATAGTTTAATATCTACTATGATAAGGTGGAGGGATTATAGTTTTTTCTTCTATATATTATTGTGTTTGTACATTTGTGTGCCTGTACTAAATACTCAGAAGGGAATTACAAAGTATATGTTCAATTTAAATAGTAATAATAACAATGTAAATACTTATGAACCCATCACCCAATTTTTTTTTTTTTTTTTTTTTTTTGGTTTTTTTCTGGTAGCGGGAGTCGAACTCACGACCTTGCGCTTGCCAGGCAGGCACTGTGCCGCTGAGCTAAATCCCCAGCCCCCTCATCACCCAATTTTATAACACCCGATTGTATACCTTTCTTTCCTAGATATTATTGTGTTAACGCTTTCCTTAGAATTTTTCAAGCTGTGCATCATCCCAAACACTCTATTGCTTAGGGGTTTTTGTTTGTTTTTTGAAAAAAACAAAAAGCCTGAGTCCCAAACACAAATCTCTCTATGTAAGAAAAAGACAAATTGAATTGTTGCTATTAGCTGAAGACTCCCAGGGGAGGTGAGGTGGAGAGTTTCTGGGTCATAGCTTGTACTGCAGCTTTCCTGAGAGTTTATCTGAACCAACTTTGAGAAGTCAGTGGGCAAGACCATAATTAAGTCCTGAAACTGTGGACTCTGGAGCCAGGTAATCTAGCAGGGCTGTAGTGGGAGAGGGGCTAGATATCCAGTGTGTTTGTGGGCACAGAGAGTGGGCTGCTTTGCATGGCTTGTTTCTGAGCATTTGTAGACTCTATCTGACTCTCAGAGTAGATAGGAGAAGGCTAGGGTAGGGTAAAAGGAATGTCTCTAACTGGCCCCATCAGCTGGCGTGGAAGGGAGAGCTAGAATCCAATCAACGTCAGGACAACACCAGTATAGACAAGAATCTGGGCCAGGCTCACCTGGGCACTCTGTGTACAGGTTAAAACATGATACAATGGTAGGAGAAATCCTGGTGATGACAATGCCCAGAATGTCTGGTCCTTGCACTTTACTGCCCCAGTCTGAACTGCCTGTCTTCTTCATTGGAGGCGAACTGTTTCTGGGGCTCTCTTCACTGTCACAGGATTTACCTTTACTCCCTTCTACCTTGCCTTATTGGTTTCCTGTATCCAGTTTTTTTGATGATTATTGCCTCATTTCCTAGGGGCACTATTTCCAAGAGCTTTTCAAAAAAGGTGTGTGGGAGGTCAATAATTTGAAATCTTGAATGTCTAAAAGCTACTTTAAATTCTATCCTCATATTTGATTTTTTGTTTGGTTGTAGCTAAAATTTTTGTTTAGAGAATATTTGTTTTCAGAATTTGGAGAGCATTGCTTCATTGTCTTCTAGCTTTCCATGTTAGTGCTGAGACTTTTTTTTTTGAGATAGGATCTTACTATTCAGGCTAGCCTAGAACTCACTATGTAGCCCAGGTTGGCCTCAAACTCATGGTGATCCTCCTGCCTCAGCCTCTTGAGTGCTGGGATTACAAGTATGTGCTATCACACCTGGCTAATGTGCTGAGAAGTTGTGATGCTCTGTAAGTCACCTGTGTTTTCTTTGGGATCTTGTAGAAGCTTTTCTCATCTCCACTCCAATGATGTAAAATTTCACATTAATATGCCTCAGTGTAGGTCGGTTTTCTTAGGTTGTGCCAAGCGCTTGGTGAATCCTGTCAGTCTTGAGACTCATGTCCTTCAGTTTGGGAAATTTTCTTGAATTACTTCATTGATTTTTGTTTCCTCTACTTTCTTCTTTCTCTCTTTCATTATTTGGATATTTGCTTTTAAACTAATCCTTATTTTTATCTTTTCATCTTCATATCTGGTTTTCTGCTCAGTTTTTCTGGGAGATTTCCTGGATTGTGTCCTCCTACCCTCGTTGTTGTGTTCATGTTTTTTGATTTCCCTGAGCTCCTTTTTATTTTGTCTTCAGAATACTATTTTGTTGAAACACAGCATTCTTTTCTTGTTCCATAGTTGCAGTATTTTCTCTTTTTTCTGGAGGCAGTATTGATAAATTTGTTTTGCTTTCTTCTTTTTGCATACTTGCTGTATTTTCCGAGTTACTTCTTGTTTTGCTGTGTCAGGCATGGGGGTCTTGCACTTGCTAGGTTATGCTTTACCACGCAGATACTCACCCTGTCCCCGTTTCCCCCTCCTCCTCCTCCCACCTGCATTGAACCCAGGGCCTTGTAAGTGCTAATTACACACTCTACACTCCTGCCCTTTCTCTTCTTTTGATCATTGCATTCCATGACAATGGCTTTCCTCAGATGTCTAATGATACTTGCAATTTGCTTAGGGTCTGACCTAAATGCTGAAATCAGGAATGACCCAAGAGCAGAGGTGATGCTTTTGACTCTGAACTTCACTGCATCATGATTTGGGTGAACTGTTTATTTCAGAATTCCTGATGCCAAAGACCCAAAATCTCTGTGTCTTTCTTCTTTAGCTAATCAAATTCTCAGAGGAGACTTTTCCAGGGACTACCCCTTCTGAGACTTTGAGGATTCCATGGTATAAATCGGATGAGTTCTAACTTGGGATCCAGCTTTCTTCTCTCTGCTTCCTCTTCCTCCTCTATCATTGGGAAATGAAAAAGTTAAACAACAAACAAACAAACAAATGTAGAGCTACTATGTGCAGTTAAATGCTGGTTCCTAATGTTAACTTTTTATTTCAGAAGGGAGTTAAACCTGAGTAAGCAGATGCAAAAGTCAAGTAAATTATGTATATCTTAGCTGTTCAGCTAACCATTTCTTTGGAGTCATAGAGGGAATCCTGGATTGCCAAAACTGCAAAATGTAAGAATTAAGACACTCTGGAAGTAACTCAAGCCTGATACTTATGCAGAAAAAGAGACCCCAAACCAATCCTCCTGTATCTGCTCCAGAAGGCATTCTCTGAGCTCTGTGCTTGCTGACCTGATATATTGCTAGCTCTGTATTCTAAGAGCACACTTCCCCAGGGAAGGAAAGGTGCCCAGGAGTCTAGATCTGGAGGGGAAGGAAAATTTCAGAGGCAATGTACCCCATGGATTACGTACTCACAGATACACAAAGCAAAGTATGTAGAAGTTGCCCTCTCAGATTTTGACTCTTTTGATAAAGTTTTGAACATTTGAAAAGGGCTTTGTCCTTTAGGAATCAGTCCCAGAGTGACTCGACGGGGCAGTGTTAGGCTAGAACCCCACTTTTCAAACCCATCATTAAACCTCAGGCGATGGGACAAATTAACAAAATGTATTGTTATCCCTAGTGGGGCTGGGGATTTAGTTCAGCGGCACAGCGCCTGCCTGGCAAGCGCGAGGTCCTGAGTTCAATTCCCGGTACCAGAAAACAAACAAATCCCTAGCACCCCCAATTTATAGAGTCTTAGCAAAAAACAGAAACTAGAGGTTTTAAAAATAATTTTAGATTTCATTCTGGTTGTTGTTCTCTTGGAATTTTTCTCACCTGGAAATGTACAGACTTGACTCTATTTCTTCCTTTTTCTGTTTTATTGTATTTAACTGATTTCATTTATTTGTGTAGGTATTAAATTCATAATTTTCAAATTTCAGAAGGTACAAATATTCTATTTTTCTGCACATCCAGGCTTTAGGTTCCTTCCAGAGGCAACCAGTATTATCAGGGAGTTTTGTTTATTTATTTGTTTAGTTGTTTTTTGTTTTAAATTTTGTTTTTAAATGTTTTTTGTTTTGAAATAGGGTCTCACTTGGTAATTTAGGTTGGATTTGAACTCACTATGTAGCCCAGGCAGGCCTCAAACTTGAGCTATCCTCCTGACTCAGCCTCCTAAGTTCTGGGATTATAGGCACACACCACCACACCTGACCTGTTATGAGCTTTCAAGTGTAGCTTTGAGAAACATTTTATGCACATAAAAGTGAGTAAATACATATTCCTTTTTTTCTTCTTTTTTCACAGATAGTTTTTTTAAAGTTTTGTTTTGTTTTTCTTCTTGAGGCTAGTTCTGGCTATTTCTAGGCTGGTTTGGACCTTGCAGTATTAGTAATACAGACATGTGCCACTACACCCAGCAATGATATCATCCTATACAAGAATTCAGCACCTACGTCCCATAAGAATAACACTTGCTGATGTTGAATATACTTCTTTGCAACATTCCATTGCGCAGGTGAGCCATGGGGCATTTAACCAATGCGCCATAGATGAACCCTGGGGCCATTTTATTCTTACTTTTTGCTAGGCGGAGAGCTTTCTTTCTTAATCTTTCCCCTCCACTCTTCTTTTTATTTATTTCAAAACAATGGCATATTTACATTTAGAATTTTAATAGCTATTGCCAAGTTACACACTTAAAAGAGGTAGGAGGTTATAGTCTCATCAAGTAGGTATGCTAATCCTGTTTTTTTCCACAGGATTTATTTATAGTATTTATTGACAGTTAGAATTTGTATTTCTCTCTTCTGTTTTTTGAATAAAAATATGGTAACATATCCATAGTGTTTCATAAGTTAATTTAATTTGTTTTTATCATAACTCACTTTTTTTTTTTTTTTTTGGTTTTTCTCCGGTACCGGGAACCGAACTCACGACCTTGCGCTTACCAGGCAGGTGCTTTGCCGCTGAGCTAAATCCCCAGCCCCCATAACTCACTTTAAAAGTTAATAGCGTATGATGAACATTTTATATATTATTACAATTTTCTCTTTAATATATTTAAATTTTTATTACAAAAATGTTAAAATGTCACATGTGGTGGTGCATGCCTGTAATCCCAGTGCTAGGGAAGCTGAGGCAGGAGGATTGTTGTGAGTTAGAGACCAGCCTGAGCTACAAAGTGAGCTCAAGGCCAGCCTGAACTGCATGGTGAGACCCTGTCTCAAAAAAGACAAAAAAGTAAAATTTAAAAAAAAAAATGTTAATACATGTAAAAGTAGATAGAATGCCAAATGGACTTTCATATGCTTGCTGCCTAGATTTAAAAATTAACATCTCATTTTACCTCATCTATTTCTTTTTCTTTGCTGATATTTTAATAGACTTGTGGACTGTTGACATTTTACCCTAAATATATTTTTCTTTTTCCCTCCATTTTTCTTACCACATGTTTGCAGTACATAATGAGTATACCCCCTGGGAACACATACATGACACATCTTAATTCTTTTTATGTCCTCCTCCTTTCCTCCGGTCCTCTTCCCATTAATGAAAGATATATTTCTCTGTTTCCTATTGTCTATTTTTTATTTTGCTTTTTATTTATTTTTTTGAGTATCTCTCTTTTTTTTTTTTTTTTTTGGTTTTTCTCCGGTACCGGGAACCGAACTCACAATGTTGCGCTTGCCAGGCAGGCGCTTTGCCGCTGAGCTAAATCCCCAGCCCCCATTGAGTATCTCATCTAATTATGTTCTTCTAGATCTTAGTAAAACTTCTGTTAATCTGGTATTATTACAAATCCTTTTACATATAATTATATGATATGTACAATTATGGAAATTATAACCATTTAATACTAGTGCCTGAACATATATGCATATGATTATGTATTTGCACATATTATATGTGTTATATATTTATATATACATTGTGAAAACAAAGACTCCTGAAAATATATGTTTGTGTATTTGAATTAAAGGGCTATCCTAAGACAAAATGGCTGGACCAGGCAGGCTCAGTATCCCTGATACTCAGCACTCTTATCTTAAGAGTCCTAGTAAAACCAGTCACACAAAGTTGCTAAGAATATAAGACAATATGTATTGAAGACAGTATATATCTTTTAAAACTTCTCTTTAAACAGCATTAGCTTTAGGTAGCTCCAGAAGACTTAATATCCTTGTTTTAAAGATCAGAAAGCCAAGGTTCCATGAAGCTAGGGACTTGCTATGGGCCACACACCAATGAATAGCAATGGGATTCAAACTTGTCTTTTTATTTTAAAACCACGTATTCTTCCTCCCAAGGATATTGCATCTGTAGAAGAACTGTAAGTGACATCGACACTTTGCATAAAGCGATAAATTGGTGGTGCAGCATCTGGGCTTTGGAGGAAGATATTTGGGCTGGGAATTTGAAGTGAGGTGCTGAGACTGCCTTGGAGAAGGGATAAATTGGGGAGATTTTGTGAAAGAAGAGCTAATAGGATTTAGAAATGTGCTGGACACTGCAAAAGAGAAAGAGGCAGCTGGAAAGATATCAAGATTTGAGCTTAGATATGGAAGAATTTAAACTTGAAGCTGATTGGGTATGAATGTTGGTTCTACTACTTACCAGTTCTGTGACTTGTTTTGGTGGGGGGACCGGGAACCAAACTCAGGACCTCACATCTGCCAGGCAGGTGCTGTGCCACTAGCTAAATCCCTGGCAATCAAAGTTTCTGTACTTCCATTTTCTTGTCTGTACACTGGGGCAATAAAAGTACCTTCTTGATAGGAGAACGGAGATTAAAATAATGCTATCCTCAGCTACGGCTCTCTTGCTTCTCCCCTCCGTCTCTGTGTGGTTCTTCTGCTCTGTCCTATCCTTGGTCCCTGCACACAGAGCTGAGAGAGTGGAGGGGTCAAGCCCAGCTCTGGTAGTGACCTTACTGAGACTTTTCCACCGCATTTGCTGGGTCATTGGAAACTTTCGCTCATTGTACAAAACAGCCAGTTTCCAAGGAATTCATCAGTGGGCTGGAATTGAGGTGTGTGTGTGTGTGAACTTCAGCTGCTCCCAGGGTTTGACCCTTCCTTCTCCCCACCCCGACCGAGTTCACCTCTGGATTTGGACCTGTTCTCCATAATTGCAAGTAGGGTGACAGCAAGGTGTGATGGATGGACAAGGAGCCATGAAGTGGCACGATGCTTGGTCAGTAACCAAGGCTGTGTTTATGAGAAGGAAGAGGCTGTTTCCTGGAGCAAGCATAACGCCGCTCTAAAAAAGGCAGGGGAAATACATCATGCGAGGGAGCATAACCCTGGGAGGGCCACTGGGAATCCAGTACCAGAGAAGCCCCGGCAGGTCAAGGTGCCTCTGACAAGGCCTTTTTTATAGGCCATTTGCGTGAGGGTTTGCTGCTGTTCCCTCCAGGGCTGACAGCTTCTCAAGGTCTCAATGGGGAGCTGGGAAGCTAATCTTAGCTGTCACTTTCCAGGCCTTCTCCACTGGTCCTGCGGATGCATTTAGAAAAGAAGTAAACTCTATTGTTATAAAAACTGCAAAAAAGACAGTTTTGGTTGTTGATTCTTGCGCTGCTGCAAATAGATTTCGACCCTTCCCTCCTTCCCTTCCCAAACCCAGGGCAAAAGAAAACTGAACTGATCCCAGTAAAGGAGGCTCTGGAATGTGTTTTCCCCAAGGTGTCCATATCGTTCTTTATCCCTATGGATTCTTGCTCCTCTGACCTGCTTGAAGGTCCTGCTATACTATAAGAGGGGCTCCGGATAAAATGAGCATTGAATATTGTATTAGCGTCCTATGACTATTGTAATAAATGACCATAAGTTTAGCAGTTCTCCACAACAGAAATTTATTC
Source organism: Chinchilla lanigera (assembly GCF_000276665.1). Taxonomy (NCBI): domain Eukaryota; kingdom Metazoa; phylum Chordata; class Mammalia; order Rodentia; family Chinchillidae; genus Chinchilla; species Chinchilla lanigera. The sequence continues at coordinate 5,429,310 of NW_004955507.1, read as the reverse complement.
TCTTACAGTTCTGGAAATGAGAAGTTCAAACTGAGTCTTATGAGGTTGAAATGAAGGTGCAGTAGGGCTACTTCCTTCCTGAGGCTCCAAGGCTGAGTGCTCTTTGCCTCTTCCAGTTTCTAATGGCTGCTGGCATTTCTTGGCTTGCAGACCCTTCCTCCATTTTCAAAGCCAGCAGCGCAGTGTCCTCTGTCTCTGAATCTGCTTCCCCTTGCTTCTGTCATGTGGTTTTTTTTAATAGTCAGTCTTCTTCTGCTTGCCTTTTATAGGGTACTTGTGTTTAATTTAAGGCCCACCTGGATAATCCAGACTAATCTCATCTCAAAATCCTGCAAAGTCCCCTTTGCCATATAAGGTAACAATTACAGATTCCAGGGGTAGGACATGAATGTGTCTGAAGGCTGTGATGTTTAAGCGAATGTACTAAACTTGACTGAACTAATGGGTTCCCAGATAGTTGGTAAAACATTATCTATGGATATGTCTGAGTGTTTCTGTTAATAGAGATTAACATTTGAATGGGTAGACTGAGTAACTGAGCCCCACTCTCAGTGTGGAAGGCAATCTACCAGTCTGTTGAGTGCCTGAATAGAATGACAGGTAGAGAAAAGGTAAATTCAGTCTCTTTTCTTGATCTAAGACACTTATCTTCTCCTACACTGGTATATCAGACATCAGCACTCCTGGTTCTCAGGCTTTAGGACTCACATCAGGATGTACACCACTGACCCCTGGATTCACCAGCATTCAGAATTAGACTGTTACACCACAGGTTTTTCTGGTTCTTCAGCTTGCTAATGGCAGGTTGTGGGACCTGTCTCCATGACTACATGAGCCAATTCCTGTTGTCTATCTATCTATTTATCTATCTATCTATCTATCTATCTATCTATCTATCTATCTATCTATCTCTCTACTATCAATCATCTACCATCTGTCTTCTGTCTATCTATCTAACTATCTATCTATCTCTACTATCTATCATCTATCATCTATCTATTTGTCATCTGTCTTATTGGTTCTGTTTCTCTGGAAATCTTTAACTAATACAGAAGACATTATTCAGCCTACCAAGCCCTCAAATGTAGTAGGAATTTATCGAGCATTTACTATGTACTAAATATTGTGCTAAATGTCTTAATGTGGGTACCCTTTTAATTCACTACAAAAATAGGTACTGCCACTAATATGCAGACAATAACAGATAATGCTTATTTAATTCTTTGTATGTGCTAACTTGTCATCTAAGACTTAGATGTATTAATTCTTTTAATCTTCTCAGCATCCTATAAGGTATGAAGCTATCTCCATTTTAGAGCTGGTGAAGCTAAGGCATAGACAGGTTAAGTGACTTGCCCAAAATCTTCTGGTGAGAAGAAAAATTGGAATGTGAACGCAAGCACATAGCCCTTGAGCTTTCTGCCAGTTCAGCTTCTTCTTACTTTATAGCAAAAGAAATTCATCTAGTTTTGATTGGCCTTATTCCACAGATGATGTGGAAGTGGTACTGTGGTCTGAGGCTCATCTGTAAGGTCAACCGGAGAAGTATTGGTTCTTGTCATTACAGTGTGTCCCTCTGCACTCAGTATCGCCTTTTGAATCTAAACAGTCTTGAAGGAATAATATATTGTCATTGACACCACTGTGTGAACAGTTTTGCTGGGTAGTTTTCGTAATACAAGAGGAACATGAAAGTAGAGTTAATAAAGAGAAAACTGGGATACCAGGACTAAAAGTCACAACAAGAGTGGAGGTTTTGGAAGTTAAACAACTCAGCTTCTGCTCTGGGAAGATGTCATGGTGAAGACAGGAGTGGGAGTTTGGAGAGGGGGCAGGCTTGTTAAATGAGAACCAGAATGTTTTGATCCCACGGAAGTCAAGGTAACCAAGCTGAAACGTAACCAAGCTGAGAGGGTGGAATAAATGAACGGTCAAGTATTGGGGTGGGGGCACTTTACTGGGAAGCAAAATGGGGAGACAAGGTAAAGAAAGGGACTCACTCTATCAGCTTTTTCAATCTAATAGAATCCCAGTCCACTACTACAATCTGTTAATTCATTAACTTACACTGTGTGCTCAGAACTTTTCTAAGAGCTGCCGCTGGAGAAGCTTCCATCAACTTGAGTGCAATCATTATGCAAAGCCTCAGTCCTAAACTGGCAACCTAGGAGCCTAATTCTAGAAACAGAAGTTTTGCTCCCAAAGGGTTTAACAAATTGAATTAGAATGTGTTATTATTATTATTATTAATTATTTTAATATATATACTTTCCAGTTCACCCCACTTGTCACATTCTCTATTGGCATATTCCCAACCCATTTCATTTCTCACTTATCTGGCCCCTGAAGGCATTTGGGTTTGCAGCCTTTGGGGTAAGACTGCAAAGAGGTGAGGCCTCTTTTGCCCTGCAACAGAGGCTGCCAAACTTTCAGAATGAAATCTGTTAGGCCCGGGAGAACTGTGCTTACAACCATCTTAGTAACTCTAGAAGGCCTCCTTCACTGCTACAGTCAGCATTTTAGCCTCATTTAGCCACTAAATGTACACAATCAGGAGATCCATGGGTCATAAGTTTTACTGCCACAAATTATAGGTCAGATCATTTCTTATTTTGTCTTCTACCCTCAGATGTCCTGCAAGGCTAGAGGCTGCTTCTCCTTTTGAGTAAATGGGAAGTGTTTGTCCCAGTGACTTTTCATGGGTGGGCAATTCACCTTTAGTCTCCACGTGGATGTGGCTTGTGTGGCAGAGAGGGCGGCTTGGGCCAAGACTCATGGGGGGCTGGCAGAGGTTGAAAACCAATGGTGTAACAGGTTATTCTTTCCTGGGCTGGGGTTGTGGCTCATGGTAGAGCTCTTGTCTAGCATGGACAAAGCCCTGAGTGTGAAAACAACAACAGCTGAACAAAAAGCTGTTCATGTAGTTGATTGTGCCCAAATGGATAAGACACTGAAGCTAGAAGGGAACATAGACTCATTCATTCAACTAATATTTATTGTTAACAGTGTTTTTTTTTTTTTTTT
>NW_004955507.1:5393952-5426026 GCF_000276665.1 Chinchilla lanigera | reverse complement strand
AAAAAAAAAAAAAAAAGAAATCAAATATGTAATTCAATGCCTTTCTATAGACAAGGAAACTAGGATTAGATTGGTCACATAGAGCTCATAAATGACAAAAACAGGCCTGAAAATAATGTTGGGCACAGATGCCCAGGGTTTTCCTACTTTTACTTCTTTTTAAGTTGTTTTAATCCACTTTTATCTTCCACATGATCTACTGCAAACCATTCTAATAAGTTGACCTTATTGGAGTCCCTGAGCTTGATTATTTGTTGATGCTCTTATTTTAAGGATTGAGCAAATCATCCTGTATTTGTAAAACAACGTTTCTCCTTTACTGCTACATTTGATTCCTTCCTTCCTTTAAGTTATTCAAACTTTTTGCCATTTTCTGGAATTACTATATTTATACTGATAGATTAAACTCTTGTTTAAATGGGTCATTTTTAAAATAAAAGAGTACATGCTGTATGATTTAATTTAAAGTAATTTTTACTTTTAAATTTTTCTTTACATATGAAAAGAGGTTTATTTGGCTCATTGGTTTGGAGGGCCTGATCACGGTGCTCAGATTTTTTTGGCTTTAGTGGTAATTTTTAGAGAAAGGACATTTCATTTGTAGAAAATTCTAGAAATAGTAGAAAAGGGAAGTTTATCAATACTTGCCTAATGTCAAAGATGGGAACTCACTCCATGGTGGAACTTTTTGGGGGTGATAGGAATATTCTATCTCTTGAATGTGGTGGTGGTTACATGAGTATTTGCACATTTGTCAAGCTGTGTGCTTAAAATGGGTGTATCTTGGCTTGGCACAGTGGGCTGTGCTTATAATTCTAGCCACTGGGAAGGCTGAGGCAGGAGCATCATAAGTTCAAGGCCAGCCTAAGCAACATAGTGAGACCTTGTCAAAAGAAGGAAGGAAGGAAGGAAGAAAGAAGGAAGGAAAGAGAAAAGGAGTGTGGTATTGTTTGTAAAACACACATCAATAAAGTCATTTCTTTTGAAAAAGGGACCTTTTGAAACAGGCTTGGCTCCTTGTAAAGAGGCAAATAAAATCTAATTAGTACAGAATCAGGGCTAGAAATGCAAAGATTTAACTGGTATGGATGATTACATCAGAGGACAAAAATGTTCCTGGAGGGCTGGACATGGTGGCTCACTCCTATAATCCCAGCGCTTGGGAGGCTGAGGCAGAAGGATCATTGTGAGTTCGAGGCTAGCCTGAACTGCATCGGGAAACCCTGCCACAAAAAGGAAAAAAACAAAACAAAACAAAAATCCTGGAAAAATGAATTTATTTTTTATGCCTTTGCTCTCATTTGCCATACACTTTTTATAATGCAGAGTTTGCTGCAGTGCATATGATTCTAGTGTTTGAAGGGTCTCACTCTTTGCTTTGTCCTGGTTTGTTTGTTTGCTAGGATAGGTGAAGGCTAGAGAACAGAGAACAGCATGGTCTTTAACACTGTATAAGCCAGATACTGCATCTCATGTTTAATTTATAAAGCATTGCTCTTGCCTGGAGGAAAAATTCGCTAGAATAACTTACAGGAATGTCTTTAGAGAAGTGTATACATATGGGCAGGCACATTTATTCTACTTTGTGGTGGATTTAAGCATAGTTTTTGTTATACATGATTTTCCATGGTTTGTTTTGCTTTGTTTTGTTTTGTTTAAGACAAAGTCTTGCTATATTGTTCAGGCCAGCTTTGAACTCACTACGTAGTGCAGGCTGGCCTCAAGCTCATGTCAATCCTCCTGCCTCAGCCTCCCAAGTGCTGGGCTTACAGCATGTGCCACCACACTCTGTGCCATATGAGGTCTTTAAAAAACTTAATTATCCCATATGAAAATCAACCCCTCTCTTTTCAGCATGATTTGGGGCTAAAAGACCGAAACTGAATTCTGGGTCTGCCACAGTCTAATTCCTTCTGGGATATTTCACAGGTAGTTTCTTGGGGTCTTGATTTAGTTTATCTTTCTGCAAATAAACCTGCCCTCTCCAGGTCCCTGAATATAGACAGCTGCATGCGTGCATGAGTGTGTGCTTACAATGGTGGCTTCCTCATCTCGTCTATCAATCCAAAGCATCTTAAGACTCTTGGAAGTGAGAGTTTACACTCACTCTTACGATGGTATGAGTATGTACAATGGTCTCCGTGGTTGCCTGATAAATGCTTGTAAACCATTTGTTTCCTTCTCTTATGACCTCAAATTATAATTGCAATTTCACATTTAAGGAGTTCAGTTAAATGCGTTCAGTGTGCAAAACCAAATTTCCACAGAAGCACCACAGAGCTGATAAAATCGTCTAAGGGGGCCCAAGCAATCATTAGCTTCCTGAGGTTACCCAGTTATCCTCCAGCCTCACTCCTGCCTCAGGGTGACGGACATTCCATTTGGGGGAATGATTCATATAGGATTTAATCCTAATAATACCTTAGATTTTCTGGGCACTTTATGCATTTCATGGTGCTTTCACATGCATTATCCTCATAACCAGCCTGAGAAGTGCATTGGACAGATATGATCCCTGTTTCATTGATGAAAACCCCAGGCTGAAAGAAGACATGAGATTTGCCTAAGGTCATATGGTGAGTCAGCAGAGGAACTGGAATAAGGGCTCACAGCCATGGATAAATAACTAGACAATTTACATAAAATATCTCATAATAATGCTTGGCACGTAGTAGGTACTCAATAAATGACTGCCCTGCTGATGTTTGTCTGACTAATTGGCTGCCCTCTCTCTGTGTTTGTTTGATTAATATGAGCAGGGCAGCCATAATTTATTGAGCATTTACAATGTGACAAGGATTATAAGAGATTCATTACATATGTTATCATATTCAAGATCACAAAAACGTGTGGAGTTGTGATGATAGGGAGAAAGTGACTTTTTATTATCCTGTTTCACAGAAGAAGAAATTAAAGGGATGAGTAACTTGTTCAAAGTACTAGAAGGATATGTATTCACCCTCGGATTTGTTTTTATCTAAGTGACAAAAATTATCAAGCTGGCTGTGGTGGCGCACGCCTATAATCCCAGCACTTGGGAGGCTGTGGCAGGAGGACCTGTGCAAGTGTTAGGCCAGCCTGGGCTACAAAGTGAGCTCAAGGCCAGCCTGAACTGCATAGCGAGACCTTGTCTCAAAAGACCAAAAAAAGAATTATATATATCTACGTTTGCCCAGTCCTTGATTGTGACCATCTGCTCTGCTTCAAGTTCGACTTCTTAGATTCTACATATGATGGGATCATGTAGTACTTGTCTGTCTGGCCCTGGTTTGTTTCACCTACCAAATGACATTTAGGTTGATCCATGCTGTCAAAAAAGCCAAGGCTTCCCTTTTTAAAAAGGCTAAGTAATATTTCATTGTGTAATATACCACATTTTCTAAATCCATTTATCTGTTGCATCAATGGACACGAAGGTTGATTTCCTATCTTAACTATTGTGAATAATGCTACAATAAACATAGGTGTGCCGGTAACTCTTTGACACATTAATTTCATTTCCTTTGGATATATACTGATGGTGGAATTGCTGGATCATACGGTAGAGATTGCTGGATCATATAGTAGTTCTATTTTTTTTCCTTCCTCCCTCCCTCCCTCCCTCCTTTCTCTCTTTCTGCCCCCACCCTGCTCTGTACTGGGGATTGTGTTTAGGTCTTATCACTGAGCTATATATAGCTCAGCCATCCCCCGTTTTTCTCTGAGACAAGGTCTTAATAATTTGCTAATTTGTCCAAACTAGGTTCAAACTTTAGATCCTCCTACCTCAGCCTCCCAGAATTCTAGGATTACAGGTGTGTTCCACCTTGCCTGGCTTGCTTTTGTTTCTACTCTTTTCTGTAATGGTTTTATTGATTAACATTCCCATCAACAGTGACTAAAAGTTTCTCCATGTCCTCACCAATACTTGGTCTTTTGTCTTTTTGATAATAGTCATTCTGACAGACATGAGGTTATTTCTCATTCTGGTGTTAACTTGTAGCTCCTTGATAATTAGTAATGTCGAACATTTTTTTAAAAGTTGTTGCCCATTTGTGCATCTTTTAAGAAGCAGCTATGGAAGTCCTTTGCCCGTGTTTAAACTGGGTTAGTTTTTCAGCTATTCCATTATTTAGGCTCTTTATGTATTTTGGGTCCTAGTTCCTCCACAGATTTGTTGTTTTCAAATATTTTCTCCCATTTTGTGCGTTGTCTTTTCACTCTGCTGATCCCTTTTATAAAAATATTCCAGAATAAGCTGGACATGGTGGTCATGTCTACAATCCTAGCCCTGAGAGGCTGAAACAGGAGAATTACAAGTTCACTCTTAACCTGGGCAATGTAGTGATTTAGTGAGACTATCTTAAAACAAAAAATGAAAAAATGGCTGCAGAGGTAGCTCCGAGTGAAGGCTTGGGTTCAGTCCTCAGCAACACACACACACACACACACACACACACACGCGCACACACACACACACTCCCGGAATAGATGACCGAGCCCCATTCAGCCCGTAACCCTAGCTTCAACTGCTGCTTCCTTCTCAGGTCCCTTCTCACCATTACCAATCTTAACTAGTACTTTGTCTTCAGCTTTCTTCTCAATATCCACCTCATCCTCAGTCTTCCTCTTTTCTCCACCTGATCAGGTAGAATCAGTCTCAGAGAGTACTGTCGGATGATACTGAATTTTACGTTTCCTGAGTAGCTTTATCTATTCTCTGACTAGCCAACACAGTCTCTGGGAAGGCATCTTTCTCATACCAATCTGCACATAATTGTTTTTAAATATTTCTGTGGAATACACCTATGTGTTGTTTTCTTCATTAATTTGGGAGCTTTCTCAGGATAGGAATCACAGTTATACTTTAATCTCTAGGCTAAGAAGCTAGCACAATTATTTTTGTATTGAGGAAAGTTAATCTATATTCCCGGTAATGACATGATTACATTTACACTGGATATATAGGATTTTTTTTTCTTTCTTGTCTTTTTGAGACAGAATTTCACATGCAGTTCAGGCTGACCTTGAACTCACTTTGTAGCCCAGGCTGACCTTGAACTTGTAGCAGTCCCCCTGCCTCAGCCTCCCGAGTTGCTGAGATTACAAGCATGTGCCACTGGCCCAGAACAGGATATCTTTGTGACAATTTTCACTTGCTTTTGAGTTGGATTATCACCTTCTCTTATTTTCACAATTTGTTACTTTCTATTAACATTTTATTTCACTCAGTGTATTTATTTATTCATTCATTAAACATTTATCATGCCAGGTAACAGATATACAAAAACAATAAGACAGAATTTCAGATTTAAGTCCAATCCCATCAGCTAAGATTTTCCCATTTTGAATGGATTTTATTTATTGTGCTTTCTTTTTTTTTTTTTTTTTTTTTTGGTTTTTCTCCGGTACTGGGAACCGAACTCACGACCTTGCACTTGCCAGGCAGGTGCTTTTGCCGCTGAGCTAAGTCCCCAGCCCCTATTGTGCTTTCTAGTTGTCTTTCAAAGAGGAATTTGATTTGAAAGAATAGCCATAACTCTGTGAAAAATTACTGGATTCTGCTTGCAATAACTAGGAGAGATAGCAACTTTTGAAGTCTTACGAGACCTGTTTCAAATAATGCTCAATTTAAACTACAAGACAGCAAAATTTGCTCACATTTGACTTGCATTTCTCTAGAATTCAACCAGATTCTTCTATTTCCTTCTCATGAGGGGAAGCTTAGGTTAAATAAAAGGGCCTTCCCCGAAAAGTAGTAAGGTGCCAAAGAAAGATTAGGACCCACCATACAGAAAGAAAAAAGGAGAACCTTGCATGATTCATGGTCTTTACCCAAGAAGGGGAGTTTACTACCTTGGGTTACCTCAGCTACAGAGAGTGGCACGGTGCTCCTGCTTGGGAGATACGGCAGAGCTGTGAAGGTCTAGCCAGACTGACTTACGGGAGGAGGTATGTGAAAGTGCACGCTGCCCTTTCTTCTCAGTGTGCTTGTTTAGAACTGGGGTAGATCAGTGTGTGTGCAAAAAAAGAGAGATGTTCTCTTCTTAGAACGTCCTTATTAGGAAGATATTTGTTGCACCTTGTACAAGAGAACAACTGGATAAAATATATTGTTTCTGAAAGCATAACGAATACATTTTAAAGTACCTCCTCCCTACATATTGAGTCTATCAATATAACTGATACTACTGTTCTTGCAATTTCTATCATCCAACTTAGTTCACTATCGTGGTTTTACAGTAGAGAGAAACCAGAGAAATAAATATTTTAGAGGAATGAGGGTATTGGATATATTGTGGTACAGAGCACATGGAAGTTGGTGTACATCCTTTCTCCAGTATCTTTGCCCTTTCCTAATCTTTATTTTTTCTTTCATAACTGGGGGCTCCCTTATCTCCCTAAACTTATTTTCCATATGGTTCCTCAATCAAAACCCCTCTTACAGGTTAGGTCAAATTTCCTTACTTTCATCCCTCCCCCACAGGATATAATCTCTCCCTCAGTTCCCCTTGGGAGGAATGCCTTTTCTGCTTTTCCCGATCCTTTCCTTCCTCCAAGGTCTACTTTAGACCAACGTCCTCCATCAAGCCTTCCCTGACAGCTCCTGCCCAATTCCCTCTTCCTTCTCTGGCCTCCTAGTACACAATGGTGTGTGATAATAATAGCCTTCATTAGTCTAGTGGCTGACAAAGCACTACACTCACTTTTGACTTTCAGAAGCTTCTGAGGTAGGTGAGAAGAATATTCTTGTTCCACCAGAGAGAGTGAAAAACCAACCCAAGTGAACTGCAAGTGCATGGCAAAACTGGGATGCTAAGGCCCTTGAAGTCCAAAACTTTCCCAACTAGCTCAGTGTTGGGAAACATCAGATGCTCCAATAACTATTTGTGGATTGCTCTGCTGACTCTGTCTGATCTTCACCTTTCTTCCTCTAGGCCATCTGCTCCCAACTCAAAGTGGCTGCTCATACTTATCATGAACCATGAACATGTTTGAGTGAGAGTCTGCAAGTCACCACCTCATTTGCGACGGAAGCTGCGGCTGCAGGGTGGGACGGAGGTCTGTTCTTAAGGGATGCTGCTCTGAGGGGCATGGTTCCCCTGAAGGGCTAAAGAGAAGAGATGAGGACATGATTTCACTTGTTTGTTACAAGTTTTTTTTTTTTTTTCCTTCTGAGAACCAAAGAGAAAGGATATTTAAAGAAGCACTAATAGAGAAAATCTCTTTCCTTTGGCTGAGCGACATTTCATGTCTGTTCATATCATTATGTCAATCTTTGAAAAATGAAGAACTATACCAGTGTCTTTTCTCATCAGACAAAGTAAGAACCGGGCGTTTCCCCAGTGAGAGACCCAAATGTGATGAGTGAAGCGTTAAGATCGAAGCTGAGTCACTGGCATCGGGAGGGTGTGGGTCAGAGCTTTCCCTGGAGCTTTCAAAGCCCACAAATGCACTTAGGGCCGTAGATACACACACCTGTTAGCTGCAGTCTGTGCTGGTGCTGTCAGCGTTCGGGACGTGGCTCAGAGAAAGTCTCCAGCTGCCATTAGTCTTCTCAAAATGCATCTTTTACAGCTTAGATGGGCAATGTTTTATTCTTTAACAACTTTAAATTTAGAATCCATAAAACATTGCGAAATTGTGAGAAAATTCTCCCAAATTCTCCTGATAATATCTCATATAACTATAGTTGCTTGCTTTTACTCTGGTATTTAAGAATATATACATATGTATATGTATATATTTGTCTTTTTGAGACAGGGTCTCACTATGCAGTTCAGGCTGGTTTTGAATTCACTTGGTAGCCCAGGCTGGCCTTGAGCTTGCAACAATCCTCCTGCCTCAGCTTCCCAAGTGCTGGGATTACAGGCATGTGCCACGGTGCCCAGCTAAGAATATATTCTTATTATTGCCTATGATTCTGCCACTTGGGTCAGCTCGCTTGGATCATTTCACATGGGGTCTTGCTATGCAGCTCAGGCTGGCCTTGAACTCACTTTGTACCCCAGGCTGGTCTTGAACTCCCAGCGATCCTCCTGCCTCAGGCTCCTGAGTGCTAGGATTACAGGTGTGCACCACCACGACCGGCCCAGGCTTCTTGTGATTTAGTCTTGAAAGTCCCAGAACATCACCTCTACCGTATTCACTTAGTGAAGTAAGTCACCGAGGCCAGCTAGATTCAAGGAAAGAGGAATTAGGCTCCCTATCAAAATAAGACAAGTAGCAAAAAACTGATGGCTCTCTGGAGTCCACTAAAATTGCCCTGCAGCTTGTTGGTCACCAAGTGAGTGGGCAAGCTTGCTAAGGAAGACAACATTAAAGCTGTGGTTGAGAATGTCAGTAGGATAAGTTCTTATGTCTGGCCCTGTGAAAATGTTGTCACCCTGTCACACCACCAGTAGGCTCTATGTGTTCAGTACGTCCTGTCTGACAGAGCAATTGAATCACCCTCTCAACCTATAAATAATAAGTGGAAGGAAGCCCCAGAATAGTCCATATCTCTGTAGACTTTATTTATATTTATTTATTTTTTAGATACTGGGATTTGAACTCAGGACCTAATGCTTGCCAGGCAAGTGCTGTGCCACTGAGCTATACCCATGGCCCTTCTGTAGACATCAGGGTAAACCCTGGGATTAGCCTTGAGCTTCTGCAGCTTCCACTCCCCAAGCAAGCTGGCATTCAGCAAATATATTTTTTTGCTGTATTCATGTCTGTGATAAAGGCATCTGCCTGGGATAGATAAAGCGTGGTGCTTTGTGGTGCCAGATGACCAATGATGACTTGGGTATGGCTCTTGCTTTATAGAACCCTGATGACAATTCATCCACACCTTTCTACTGGGTAATTTTTTTCCCACACTGAATATTAAGCATGACTGGGAAAATAGAGAGAACCTAGGCGGTGAGAGGAAGTAGCTAAGAGAAACAACTAAGCAAGTGCTGTGATTATTTTGGTTAAGAGTTTTGTGTAGTTGATCCAAGCAAATCGACAGCTTGTTCATGGATATGGCAGCAGCCTCTCTGCAGCCCTTCTACAGGGAAACACTCCTTCTGGTTCCTCTGTGCTGAGGGGTTAGCATGCTAGATTCTGACTTTTTCCCCCCTACAACATGCTACCCTCTGCTGTGTTCAGATGTCAAACTACTTGGGGGACAATTCTGTGAGCACGCACTGCTTGAGTGGGAAGAAGTTTTCACTGAAGGACGGGGAACATACAACCCATGGTGGCTGGAGTCCGGGAAGTCATTTTAGGCAGAAGTACAGTGAGCTGTGAAGGGAGATGGAGAAGCCTGAGAAAGCTAACAATGAACCACGGGCTCCTTGAGATAAGGAAGGACTCAATCTGACTAACTCAACTGGTTTATGTATTGAACGTGCTTCCTGTGATATCTTCCTCAGGTTAAAGAGGATCCTAATTGCAGTCCTGAAGCTTGCGGGTAGGTTTCCTCAGCTGAGAGGAAATTAGAAACATTAAATGGGCGTTTCTGAGAACAGCAAAAGATGGAATGAAAGAGCGCCACCTGGAGGCCTTTTCTGGCAGCGGTGGGGGAAAGTGCAGCCCAGGTTTGTCTGGGCGGTGGTCTTTGGAGCATCAGGAAAGCGAGACTCTATATTTTTGTCTTAATTTCTTTCAACATTGTTTTGTAGTTTACAGGGTATAATTTTTGCATCTCTAGTCAGACTTATACGGGGACACTTTATCTCTTTGACGGTCTTATAAATGGCACTTTATTTAATTTCAATTTGCAGTTGTTCATTGCTATTGCATAGAAATACCATTTTTTTTGCACATTGATCTTGTATCATGCAATTTTCTGAACTTACCTATTAGTCCCAAGACATTTTTTGGCGATTCTGTAGGATTTTCTCCATAGAGAATGGTGTCATCCATGAATAAAGATAGTTTTACCTTTTACCTCTTCTTTTCCACCTTGGATTTAAAAAAATTAGGTTGGTTAAGTCTTTGGTGCATTGTTGAATAGGAGCGATAAGAGTGCATATTCCTGTCACGGTCTTGATGCGGGGAGAAAGCACTCATCCTTTCATCATTAGTATCTATCTTAGATGTAGATCTTGCAGAGATTTTTTTTTAAAACAAAATAAGGTTGAGAGTATTCTTGACGTTTCCTATTCTTTGAACTCCAAAAGCAATATTGGAACCGGATGTTGGGTTTTGTTAAATGACTTTCATACGTTTGTTAAGATGTTTGTGTGGGTTTCATTTTTCTTCTATTAATATGCTAAATTGCACTAATGTTTGAGTGTTAGACCAACCTTGAATTCCTAGATTGCATCTAAATGGCCATAATGCATCATTCTTTTAGTATATTGTTGTATTCATTTTGATAAAATTTTGTTTAGAACTTTTGTTCTTAGATTCATAAGGGATACTGATCTGTAAATTTCTGTTGTCTTTTTTAAACCTAGTGCTGGGATTTGAACCCAATACAAGGCAAATATTCTATACTAAGCTGTACCCTCAGCCCTTGTGGTTTGCCCGTAATGTCTTTATCTAACCAGGGTAGTCTGGCCCCATTCAATGAGTTGGGAAGTAGTCCTAATTTTCTCACTTTCTGGGAGGTCAGTGTAGAATTAGTATTTTTTTTTTGTAAAATGTTTGGTAGAATTCACCAATGAGGCCATGTTAGCTGGAGTTTTTTATGGGAAGGTATTAACTACAAATTGAATTTCTCTAGTACGTAAAGGGCTATTCTATTTCTTGTTAGGTTTTGTACTTTATATCTGAGGGATTTCCCATTTCGTGTAAATTGTTAAATTTATGTGCTTCACTTTTTCATAATATTCCCTCTTTATTCTTTTTAACATATGTAAAATCTATAGTAATGTCATTTGTTTCATTACTTATATTGGAAATTTTTATCTTTTCTTTTTTCTGACCAGTGTAGGTAGAGCTTTATTCTATTTTTATTGATCTTTTCAAAGAACCAGTTTTTGGTTCCATTGATTTCTCTATTTTTCTGTTTTCTATTTGGCCTACTTCTACTCCATTATTATCTCATAACTTCCATTTACTTCACACTTAATTTGCTTTGCTTTTTCAAGTTTCTTGAGGTGGAAGCTGAAATCCACCAGTAATTTCACTTGTGTGTTTTCTTCTTTTCTAATATAGACATTTAGTACTGTAAGTTTCCCAAACACTGCTCTAGCGTGTCCCACAAATTTTGATGTGTGTTTTCATTTTCTGTCAGCTTAGAATATTTTCTAAGCTCCCTTTTGATTTATTTGATTCATGAGTTATTTAGAATTTGTCAATTAATTTCCAAACGGTTAGGGATTTTCCAGATTTTTTTTGTTTTTGTTTCAATGTTAATTCCACTGTGGCCAGAGAACACACTTGGTATGACTTGAATTCTTTTAGATTTATTCAAACTGGTGTGTGGGTGAACAAGCTTGGTAAATATTCCTTGTGCACCTGACAAGAACGTGGATTCTGCTGTTGTGTGGGGTGCTGTATAAACATCAGTTAGGCGAGGTTGGTTGATAGTGTTGTTTAACTCGTCTATATCCTGATTTTCTTTCTACTCAATTCTATGAAATGTTGAGAGAGGGGTATTTAAATGTCAAGCATTTTTCGTCCAGTTTGTCCATTTTTTTCTTGCAGTTCTATCAGTTTTGCTCCTTGCATTTTGAAATTCTGGTATTAAGTGCATAAAGGTGTAGGATTGTTATATTCTTTTTGTGCCTTGTCTCCTTTAGCCCTGATCATATTCTTTGTTCTGAAATCTATTCTTTGCTGAATGGAAGCATGGCATACCTTTTCCTATACTTTTAATTGGCTTCTTTATACTTAAAATCCATTTATTATAAGCAGTATATATTTGGGTCTTGCTTTTTTTCTAAAATCCAATTTGACAATCTCTGATTTGAACTGAGGTGTTTACACTCTTTATTGTTAGTGGTCTTCTTTTATGGCTAGGTTTAGATTTATTTTCCTACCATTTGTGACTTGTTTGCCCATCTGTTTTTTGTACCCCTTCTCTTTTTTCTGCGTTCTTTTTTATATGATTCCATTTTGTTTCTATTATTGGTTCATTATCTATATCTTTCAATGGTTATTTTAGAATTATAATATACATCTCTAATATATCACAGACTTCCTTCAAATTAGGCTGTCCCACTCCATGTACAGTATAAAAATCTTGTGACAGTATAGCTTCCCCTCCCCTCCTGACCTCTGTGCTATTGTTGCTGTGCATTTTACTTGCGTGTGTTGTAAATCCATATTCGCTGTTATTGTTTTTGTTTGATCAATTTGCTTTCAGAGAGATTTTACGATAATACATATGTTCACTCATGTAGTTACCATTTCCAACTTTTTTTATTCCATTTTGTAGACCTATATTTGCACTTATTGTCATTTTCCTTGTACCTGAAGGACTTTGTAAAATAATGCTATTAATGTGGATCTGCATATGATGAATTCTTTCAGCCTTTGCTTTAGAAAGATATTTTCACAGGGTACAGAATTCTTGCTTGGTAACTCCCCACAATATCTTAATGATGTTGCTCCATTTTCTCTTTTGCATTATTTCCAAAAAGAAATGTACTATCAATCTGTCTTTTCTCCTCTGGATGCAGTGTGTCTTCCTTCCTGCCTTCTTCTCTTTATTTTTTGGGCTACTTTTGACATTTTCTCTTTATCCTTGCTTTGATCAATTTGTTTATGATGAAACTTCTGTTTAGGGTTTATTGAAATACTTGGATTTATGGGTTTTCATAATGTTTGGATTTTGGGAAGTATTATTTATTAAACATATTTTTGGATCTTTCTGCTTTCCTTTGAGGACTCCAGTTACATGTGTATTAGGTTTCTTGACGATGTTCTAGATGTCATTGGTGCTCTTTTGTGTGGTATGTGTGTGGTACGGGGGATTTTACCCATAGCCTTCATACTGAGCTACATCTCCAGTCTTTTAAATTTTGAGACAGGGTCTCACTAACTTGCCCAGATGGGAATGGAATTTGTGATCCTCCTGCTCGGCCTCCCAGAGTGCTGGAATGACTGGCGGGCATCACCGTATTTTTAAAGTTACTATGTTTTTTTCCCCCTGTTTCATTTTGGATAGTTCTATTGCAATATTTTCTTTTTTTGTCTCTCTCTTTTTTTTTACTATTTTCTTTTTTGGTACCAGGAATCAAACTCTATTGCAATATTTTCAGGGTCACTAATATTCCTGTCTCATTTGCTATTAATTTCATCCAGTGGACTTTTCAGCTTACACATTGTTTTCATATCTAAAAATGTGATTTGGATTTTTAAAAAAATGTATACTTTCCCATTACAATTCAACAACAAAAAACCCCCAAATCATCCAATTTAAAAATGGAAATAGGAGGGGATGGGTGGTAGAGTGGTAGAGTGCATGCTTAGTATTCACAAGGCCCTGGGTCCAGCCTCCAGCACCAAGTGCTGAAAATAAAAAGTAAGCAAAAGAGTTGAACGGATGTAGCTCCATAGATGTCACACAGATGACCAACAAGCATACGAAAAATGGCAATATCGCTAATCATTGGGGAAATACAAACCAAAACCATAAGTATCACAGCATACCCATTAGGATGGATGATATAAAAATTAAGCAAATGAACACTTTCTTTCTATTGTTCAAATGGGGAGGGGAACAAAAGAGGGAGGAGGGGAAGAAGAAAGAAGGAAAAGTAAAAGAAATGAGAAAAGAAGGAAAAAATGGAAACAAAGCTTTTGTAAGTGGAGAGGGAAGGAAGGGTTGAAGGGAAGGGAGGGGAACGGGGAAAACAGAAGCAAGTTATATCATGTACAGGTACATGATGTGATCATTACATATATCTAAAATGTACCAAGAAAATCTGATTGAAAAATCAAAACAAACACACAATAACAATTATTATTAGCGAAGCTGTCGAGAAATTGGAATTTTTGTCTACTGATTGTGGAAATGTGAGGTGGTGTAGCCACTATGGAAAATAATCTGGTGATTTCTCAGATAAAATAGAATTACCATAGAATACGGAAATTTCACTTCACGGTATAGGTCTATAAGAATTTCAGTTATATTTCAGTACTTGACTGCTTTGAAAATCAGCATATTTGGTACCTGATGCATTTTCAGAAGAAAATTTTGTCCCGATGCTTGCTGCTTGTTTGGTTCATGGTGTGCAAGCTAGAACTTGTCTGCATTGAGTGCGCCTTGACTCATTGCCCTTCTCCACCAAAACAATGTGCTTGGTACTTTTCAGTTTTGATATTTGCCATGCCTCCTGGAAACAATTAGTAAAGAGTTCTGAGGTACCAGTGTTAAAAGAATGTCTCAAAGATATTTGCACGTCTTTATTCATAGCAGCACTATTCACAATAGCCAAAAAGTAGAAGCAACCCAAGTATCCATTGGCAGAATGTGGTATATATGTACAGTGGAATATTACTCAGCCTTAAAGTGAAAGGATAGCCTGATACACGCTGTAACATGCATGAACCTTGAGGATGTTATGCTCAATGAAATAAGCCAGTCAAAAAAGACAAATATTACATGGCTCCACTTGTATGAAATACCCAGACATTAAGCTCATAGAAATAGAAAGTAAAGTGGTAGTTTCCAGGGACTGGGGAAAGGAGGGAATGGGAGGTTGTATGATGCAAGTTATGCAAGATGAAAAAGTTCTGGAGATTGGTTGCAACACAATGTGAGTAAAGTATATTTAACTCTACTGAATTGTGCAGTTAGAAATGGTTAAGCTGGCAAGTTGTATGTATTTTTGGCACCATAAAAAATCCATAATAAAAACACAACATAGAACATAAAGCAAAAATGTAATAAACAAGAAGTCTATTAACATAATGCCAAAATGTTTGGGAAAAGAAATATTGTCTCTCCCTCTAGAAAGTTCATTTTTCAAACATGTTCTTTCCAACCATGTAATTAGAAATAAAGCACATGATATTTAAATGTGCCTACAGATTTTTTAGGTCTCTACTTAAATAGTGGAACATATGTAATAGTGATAGTAACTCTTTTAAGGCCTTTGCCAAATCTAACATCTGTATCTTTCTATCAGTTTCAAGGATTGTTTTATCTCCTAGCTACAGATTGGGTTGTACTTTACTGCACTTGTGTGTGTGGTACTGAGAACTGAGTACAGGATCTTCTCACTGATCTATATCTCCATCAACTCTGAGACAGTCTGGCAAAGTTACTAAGTTGTCCAGGCTGGACTCATTCTTTTGTCCCTTGTTCCTCAGTCTTTCCAACTGCTAGGATAGCAGGCATGTCCAACCTTTTGTGCTTTTCTGATGCCTGATAATTTGATTCTAAGCATTTGAATTTCATTTTATTGGGTGCTTGGTGCTGGATAATACTGTATTCCTAAAAATATTCTGAAGCTTTGTTCTAAGTGATTTGGTTAAATCACTTGGAAGTGGTTTGAATATTTTGGGTTTTGATTTTAAGATTTATTAGGAACGACTATGGCAATATTCAGTCTGGGACTAATTATTAGGCCATACCTTGCTGTGTGCTCTACCCGTCATGAATCTTGAGTTTTCCAACTCTGCCTTGTGGGAATAGACACTCTTCCCAGCCTGGAGGGGTGTCTGTCATCTCTCGTAATCTTGGATGGTTCTTCCTCTTGCCTCTGATAGTTTCCTTATATGTATGTGATCAGTCCTCAGATGAATTATTATTATTATTATTTTTTTATGAGACAGGCTCTTGCTATGTAGTTCAGGCTGACCTTGAACTCACTGTGTAGCCCAAGCTGGCCTTGAACTCGCAGCAGTCCTCTCGCCTCAGCCCCGAGTGCTAGGATTATAGGTGTGGGCCACCATGCCATCAGATGAATTCTTGAGTGGATCCTCTTTGAAAACCTCCAGAACCTCCTGTTTCTGTGCTGGTTTCTTCTCTCATGTACGCTGTACTAAGAACTCCAGTAGCCTTGATCTCACCAGATTCTCAACTCATGGAGTTTGCCTGGGTTACTTTTCTTGGTGCTGTGGCCTGGAAATCCTCTGGGGAAACTGTAGTACTTACTTCATTTATTTCATATCTCTCACGTATCACTGTTCTTCTGTTATCCAGTGTCTTTCAAACTGTTGTTTAATATATTCTGTAAATGTTTTTATGGTTATTTCAGGTGAGAGAGTAAGCCCTCCACTATTCCATCCTGGCTCAAAGTAGATGTCTGTGTTTAAATTTAAAAGCATGTTTCTATCCTTAAAGTTACTTGTGTATTTTATAGAATTAAAATAACTGATTTACATAGTTATCAAATCAAATAATATTTTTATTCACCTGAAAACTGTTACTGGCCATCTACACTGCTCTTTGCTTTCATGGCAACTCCAACCCTCACTCTGAGATGTCAGAACAAGCCGAATGTGAACATAAACCAAACTGCACTAAATCACTTTCTGTGTACTTCACAATGACTGCTGAAACACAGCCACAGTTCTAGGTATAGCCACTTGAAGCAGAGCAGCAGCATTAAATCTTTGCCTCACTCAAGTATGGCCATTTTGTGGTTTGCATTACAGATGACACGTCAAAGACATTATGAGGAAGAAGATGAAACTCAAAGGTAAGATTTATAAACATATGTTCCCTGCTCTTAGGCTAAGTGTCCCCAAAGACTTTCAGTCTAAAGTGGATCTCTCTAAGTCAAAATCTGGATCGTGCACACGCTGATGCCTTCTGCTTGGATACCAGTGGGACCCGTTAAGTAACTCCGTAAATCTGACAGCAGTGAAGCACATATTTATTTGAGAGTGCTGAGCAGGGGGAGGTGTAAAATGTGAAGCAGTAATAAATGGAAACTTCCTGGAGACACAGAACAGCGATGAGAATGTTTCAGGCATGTACTGAGCTATTAAAGTGTAAGTGTCCTATCCAGATTTTAGAGCCTGGATTCAAATTTCACCTGTGACAGTTATAGCTGGGTAACCTTGAGGAAACTGCTTGACTTCCCTGTCTTAGTTTTCTGCAGTACTACCTCATGGGGTTATTGCAATAACTAATTAATATGATATAGGCAAAACACAGAATGGTCCTGGACATAGTAAGCATGATATAAATGTTAGCTAGTAGAATTATCACTGTCATTCTTGCTATGGAGACTTGCATATGCAAGGGCAGGAAGGGACGTAGGATATGTGGAACATCATAGAAAAGGCCTCTTTAGAAAGTAGAATTTGAGCTGCACTTTAAATCACAGAGAGAATTTCAAATGATGAAAATGAGGAGTGATTCTGGGTGTAGGAAATAGAATGAGCTAAGTCCAAAGGAAAAATTTTGAGCTGTGCTTTGCATAAAAGTAGGTGGTCTAGCTGGAGTGTATGAGGTTGCTGGGCAGTAGACAGTGATGTGGCTAGAGGGCAAAAAATTACAGGATTACAATTACAAAAAATTAGCAGTATTTTAAAATAGCAAATGATAAAGTGTTGTGTATGATCCAGGTATAAGCTGGACATCCACATAGCTCAGCCTCAAAGCAACTAATATATAGTCTAACATCCAAACTATTTTGAAAATAATTCAAAAGTTTACCTGCCATTCTCCAAGGTATATGTTTCTTAAGCTTTAGGAGCAAGTCTTAAACTTTTCTTCATGAAGCCTAAGGACTGTTCTGAAATAGGCAGAATTCTGTGTTTTTTTTTTTTTTTTTTTTTTTTTTTTTTTTTTTAGGTAGGATCTCATTATGCAGTTCAGGCTGGCCTTGAACTCACTATGTAAATTCAGGCTGGTCTCAAACTCAAGGTGAGTCTCCTGCCTCAGCTTTCTGAGAGCTGGGACTATAGGGTAACACCACCACTCCTGGCTAGGCAGAATTCTCTTAGGAGGGCAGTCTTAGCCAAGCTATTGAAGACAATATTCTCTTTGTGGATGAGCAGAAGGCAGGGTAAAATTCTAAAATTCATCACATGAAGGAAGCACTAAGGTTTTGAGCCTTGATGATAAAACAATGGAAGATGCACCAATAAACAAAGTGGGAAGTCAAGACAAGGAAAATCTTTAAGGGCCAGAGATTAAGTCTGGGAGCAAATATGAATTGGTCTCAGGTATACATGGACAAAAGAAAGGTGGCTATAGGAATCATTGCCCTGAAGAAGTAACAGCTATTAAAGTAGGAATGAATGGCAAGAGAAATACAGAAGAAATATAAAGAAATGTGAGGGTTACAGAAAGAACTTTACAAAATATCTACATTTTAGGCCAAGAGTTGAAAGAGAATTCATAAAAGAAGAGAGAAATTCTCATGTCCCGGCCTCAGGCAGGCCAATTCATCAATAACTGAGGATGGGATTCTTTCATTAACATTATCTAGGGCCCCCCCTAAGTAATTTTATGTATAGCCACAGTTGAGAATCATTGTTCTAGAGACTTATGGGGTGCTTAAGGGTTTTCTGGATTGTATGACAAGCAGTTATCAGAGAAAAGAGTCCTAGTTTATCAGATTTAAGGACCAGAAACTCTAATATTAATATTCTATCTATCTATCTATCTATCTATCTATCTATCTATCTATCATCTATCATCTATCTGTGTTTCTCTCTTTCTTTCTTTCTTTCTCTTTTTCTGAGGAACCTCAGGTTTAAATAGATTAATTTTGGACCATAAATAAGACATTTAATGAATTTCCAACTTCTATTTAACCCTTTCTTATTGTTATCCATGCAAACCTTTTTGTTTTAGTCCATTTTTTGTTGCTCATCACACAAAAGAGCTTTATTTTGGCTCACAGTTCCGGTGTCAGACTGAGGGGTGGCGCCTGGTAATGGCCTTGCTGGCGGCGTCCTGAGGCTGGGCAAGGAGGCAGGCAACATGTGTGTGAGCGCATCCTCTAGTGTCTTGCTGTTTTTAGAAGCCATCAGATTTAATTGTGAAGTTCCACCTGATGACTTTATCTAATCCTAATTAACTCCTGAAGACCTGACTTCTATTTTTTTTTTTTTAAGACCTGACTTCTAAATACCACGGTGAGATTAAGCTTTTACACATCAATACTTCTCAAT
Source organism: Chinchilla lanigera (assembly GCF_000276665.1). Taxonomy (NCBI): domain Eukaryota; kingdom Metazoa; phylum Chordata; class Mammalia; order Rodentia; family Chinchillidae; genus Chinchilla; species Chinchilla lanigera. Next base: position 5,407,039 of record NW_004955507.1, on the reverse strand, counting down.
GGGATTAAACTCCAACATCAATTTTGGAAGTGAGAAACCATAGCACCTTCCTCTTCTCTCCTCTGACTCCATTCCTCTCTGTCCCAGAAAGTCCTCTATTCTTGCCCTGTGATTTCCTGCCCCATGTCCTGAGGCACTGCGGTCCTTCCAGAGGCACTTGGTTTGGGTTTTGGACCCCGTATGTGTCAGTGAAAGGCTCACATGAGGTCCCTCAGGAGCAGCAGACCACACTGCCAGAGGAAAACCATTTAAAGGGCTCTCTCCTAACCTCGAGAGCTTGAGAGAGAGGGTGGCCTACAGAGGAAAAAGAGGGGCGTTCTGTATTTTGAGGTGCCAGAGTTGATGGTACTCTGGTGATGCTTCTAAAACAGTCCTTCCTTAAGACTCCTGCAGTGCCCTCCATGCTGTTTACAAAGTGGCGTCGAGGTCTGGGCCATGGTGGGGAGTCCTGCAGAGCCGACTGGGGACGCAGCAATTGTGGGAATTCTGTGACTCAAGAGGCGAGAGGTCAGTTTCTTTTCATTGACAGTGTTCTTGCTGCCTAAGGGTTTATCTCTGGGAATCTTGAGTGGTTTCCAGGGTCAGGCTTCACCTCCATTGTTATCTGGAAACACAGGAACAGCTCTTTGTCCGGCCAGACCGGGTCAGACCCATTCCCCACGCCCTTCCCCCAAGACTGAAATTCTACATTATTTCAAACAGCTGCAAGAGGACTTCTAAAAACACAAACCTGCTCCCGTTCCACTCATACACATGCATTAGTGCCTGGGTATCCTCCTCTCTTGGTATCATTTTCTTGGATGCCACAAAATTGCCCATGAATGTGATCTAACAGTGGCATGCAGCCTGGAGCATGTGGATATGCCCGACATCCCTTGCCGACACTTGTCTTCCACACATCCTCATACTCATATGACTCCTGAACCCACACACGACTCTATCAGCCCACAGTCACACACAAGGTGGGTTCGAATTACGTGTGCTGCTTCCCGCTGGGCGCCATGAACCCAGCTGGAGGTTTCTGTGCTTCGTGATGTGACAGGCCTGTACATTCCTAGCAGAACCTGCACCTGCTTTACAGCCACAGCCAAAACACAACTTTAGGTTCCTAAGGGAAGGAACATGACAATAGAGATGGGAACAACTGAAAGAATGATCCCTTCCTCTTTCTTTTGTCCTGACACAAAGCAACCAGGATCTTCTGAGCTAACTTGGCGTGCTAAGTTCTAGTGTTCTCTCCTCACGGGCCCTGACTCGACCCCAAGGCGAAGAACAGCAGTCTCCCCAGTAAGGTCTGCTGGGTTCCACCAGCTGTCTCAGGGCAGTTCTCCCTAAATACAAACGATTAGCATTTCCTGTTAAAACATTTCTGATAAATAAATGAATACATCATCTTCCCAACCCTAAGCAGGTCTGCAAGCAGCCTAGGAGCTAGTTTGAGCTAAGGACTGACATAGACCACCCAGCACCAGCACTCTGGCCCAGGGCCAAGACTGCTTTTGTTTGAATTCCTGTATGACTAACTGCTCGAACTGACGCCAGCCAAACTCAGTGAAATATTATTTTTAATATTAAATAAATAGATGGTGGTGTGTGTTGACCTTTTTTTTTCCCCTCAGTAAATTGCACCATCACAATCCAGAAGCTGGCTCTTGTATCCAGATTTCCTCAGATAGCAGAAGGAAGGTTGACATTTTCTTTGACCTTCCTCATGGAGCACTTATCCCCTAAGAGACAGAGAAGTCCCAGTTGGTGTGTACAGGACCCTATTTGGAGTAAACTGGGACTTCAAATGGTAACAAAGCTTGTGAATGATCACCAATCATTTTTGTTACTTTTTCTATTTCCTTTCAATATACAAAATCACATGCTTTTTATATAGAAATCAGAAAGTACAGATAAACAAGAAGCTGAAATGAGCTACCCAGTAGGAGAAATTGCTGCCAAATTTTGATGACTTCTTTCCATGTTTTTTTACATGTTAATATGAATAGTTCACATTCATGGTATTTTGACAAAAATGGGCTAACTCTATATCTGTGTGTGTGTGTGTATCTATCTATTTATCTATAGATAGATAGATAGATAGATAGATATTTACATGGAGTTAACTTGGGACAACTATTTTATGCCAATAAATGTACTCCTAAATCTCTACTCTTTAAGAGCTGCATAAAACTCTATCATAGGAATGTCTCACTGTATACACTGCTAGTCTCCCTTTTTTGAATATTGGGGTTGTTTCCAAATTTTTGCTGTTATAAACAACACTCCAGTAAAAAAAAAAAAAAAAAAAATACTAGTAGCTAAATCTTTGCTTACCTCCACAAGTTTTTCCTCAGGATAAAGTCAAAAGGCAGATCAATAAGAAAGAACAACTGGGATGAGGGAAAGAAGGAAGGAAGGAAAGAAAGAAGGAAAGAAAGAAAGAAAGAAGAAAGAAAGAAAGAAAAAAATATATATATATACACACACACATAAGATAATTATACTACTAATTTCTGTTGGTTGTTTGATCAATCTTGCATATCTATATCTGGTAATCTGAGCAACTACTTTAAAAATAACAATACTTAATACAACAAACACTGTTGATTTGCTATCATCTTGTTTTGAATTCTGTATTGTTTATACAGTTTTTGTGTTGTTTTGTTTTTGTTTTTTTTTTTTGCTTTGTCATTTCTTTTCTCTTTAAAACTAAAAAAGGCAGAATTTTAAGGCTTTGGTTACATAGTACCAGTTGCCCTAGGAATTGTATCAATTACTATTACAACCAGCAGGGAATCAAAAATTATTCTCCTTCTGTACTTCTGCCATACTGCAAAAATATTCTCCAAAAGCCATCTTTGATGATTTGTTAGGGAGGGAAGAGCACTCAGTCTCAAACTCTTAATAGGAGAGGTGAGCAGTGTAGATTTTGCAGATGGAGCGCAGCTGTACTACTGCTCAGTGCAAGGAACAGACAGAAAAGGAGCCCCGGGCTGGCATGGCCTGAAGAAAGGCTCCAGAAGTGAGAGAACCCTGTCACAGCAGGGTTAGATGGATGAAAGAAGAGCTCAGAAGCCCCAAAGTGGGGCCAAGACAAGAAGATCTACCACTCAGTTTCCCAAATTGTAACCTCGGGGACATTCATTTGGAGGGAGAAAGACATGAGACCAAGAGGTTTTGGGAACACTGGGATCAACTGTCTTAGGCCAGTTTCTTCATAACAGAACTTCTGAAAATCCGTGGGATGCCAAAGGGCATGCTGGATCGCCAAAGGATTCCTACAGTATGTCCTGAGCTTATTTAACCATAAATGTAGCTCCTCTCCCTCATCTTTTTTATTTTACCGTGCTTTTCATGGATCTAGTGTGTTTTAGTTACTTTTCTCTCATTGCTGAGACAAAATACCCGACACCCAAAGTTGAAGGAGAGAAGGTTTATTTAGCTCACAGTTTGTAGAGCTTTCAGTCTTTAATTAGCTGGCTCTCAGGCAGCGTGGCATGGCAGACCGGCATTGTAGAGGAGAAACAGGTCACGGTGGGCAGCAGGTGACAAAAGCAACCAAGGGGAAAGATAAGCCTCTTTCTGTCCTTTTTTTGTTTGTTTGTTTTTGTTTTTCTCCAGTACCGGGAACCGAACTCACGACCTTGCACTTGCCAGGCAGGCGATTTTGCCGCTGAGCCAAATCCCCAGCCCCTCTTTCTGTCCTTTATACTGTATCCAGTCTACTGAGATTAGGGTGGTGCCCAACCAATCAGTGGACTGATTTAGTAATCACCCACCCTTAATCCTCACACCCTTAATCCTAACATTGCACCATGAATCAAGCACGCTAGATTCAGCCACCTCTGAAAAAGCTCCACCAATGAGTGCATGAGGCTTTGGGGGGACATCTAGACATAGCCATAGCAATAGGGTTTAGTGGACACATTTTGGGAAGCACAGTCTGGTGCCATAAGGGGGGAAATGTTTTCCATGGAAAGAACAGCGAATGGAAGCTAAGGTAGGAAGAAATGGAGACTGGAGAGAAGGAAAGATGAGGAATGTTTTAGTTGTTTTCCTTAGTATGGAGCACAATACCTGACACCCACAGTTGAAATGAAGAGAGAGTTATTTGGCTATGGTTTCAGTCCATGACCAGCTGTCTCTAAGGCAGGGAGGGCATGATAGAGGGATCTGGCAGAGGAAAGCTGTTCATGGCAGCCAGGAAGCAGAGAATGGAGGAGCCAGGGAGGAAGACACACCCTTGCAGACTATACCGCCAGTCACCTGGCTCTTCTGAACAGGCCCCGCATCTTACTAGCATATTCAACTATGACAAATCAGTGGATTAACCTGCTGATGACTATGGATCCCATGATCCAGTCACCTTTCCAACACATGAGACTAGGAGGTGGAGATTTTAGATTTAAACTGTAACAAGGAGGAAAGAAGCAGGAGAATCAAACGGAAACTGGAAGAGGCCAGAAGAAAAGCATGAATTCAGAAAAGAGGCCAGGAGTGTGACAGGAGAGAAATGTGAAGAGAGGGAGGAAAATTTTAAGACAATAGAAAAAGAAAGTGGGGAGTCAAACAGTATCACTAGAAAGGCCCCTGATTATACAATGCCTCTCTGTTGCTTTCAGGAGAGGCCTTCGGCTCTGATCTGCTCCTTTCCTACCCCAAGCCCCACTGTGTCACTCTCCAAGGTTTGTTTGTTTGTTAAAAGGGCTTAAAATGGAAAATAACTTAAAATGCAAGAATTCCTCTTCAACGGAAGCTTAAGACAGAGAAAAAATAGAAGGAATTGGCCAGGATGGCACATGCCTGTAACCCCAGCACGGTGGGAGAGTAAGGCAGGAAGATTGCCCGGCCTGGGCACTTAAGAAAGTGCCAACCCCCTATTTCAGAATAAAAACAAACAGAGAAACAAACAAACAGAGGGCTGGGGATTTAGTTTAGAGCAAAGGCCTTGGGTTTAATACTCAGTACTGATGATGACAACAAAGAAAGAGAGAGAGAGAGAGAAAGAAAGAATGAAAAAAAGAGAGGGAGGGAGGAAGGAACGAAGGAATGACAAAGGAAGGAACAAAAGAAGGAAGGGAAGATCCCAAAGAAAACCCAGAAAAATAAAACATAACCCAGAAAATCAAAATATATAATCACTAGGTCTTTTATGGGTATGTGTAGCTTTAGGCGGAGGCGCATTAGGACATGACCAGCATGAAACCAGCTAGGCAGTCTGGTTGCCTTATGAGCAGACAGGGCTCTTGAACACTAGCTGAGCCTTTCACTGACCGGGCCTTTCCAGCGCACCGAGGACACCAGAGTGGCAAATTGAATTCCTGAAAGCTTACTCTTGGAATTCCACAGCAGTGCACAGAGCCTTTAGAATTCTGTAACAAAAGACATTTAATTACTTAATAGAAACTATTTGTTATTTTTAAAAAGTCTCAAGTAATACATTCTGAAATAAAGATGGGCATTTTGAAGTAGACTCATGACACTATCACCACAATTTGAAAACCCTAGAATTTCCGGAAATTCAGTGTAGTATTTGAAGGAGTACATTAAGATTGACATCATATGCCGTTAGACCACTGATTCTCAACCTCTCAATTACCAAGTTGTTTTAAGCGTTGTTCGCTGCAATCAATCTCTTATCTCAGGTCCTCACTCTGTATTTGCATCCAGAATAGCTCATGGATTCAACCGACATGCTGGACTCAAGTCAAGCAGTAACATTCCAGAAGTTTCTGTGATTTCAACAAATTTAAGTCATGGCGGTTACATGATACACCCAGGGTTTGTGAATGGAGTTGATAGAGTTCTATCCAAAGGGAAAGAAACTGACACTGGCTTGTAGTTAATTGTGCCAACCATGTCACAGATAACGCACTAAGCCTCCATATTATCAAAAATAAGAGATAAGCCATTATTAGATTAGCCATAATTAGTGTAAATGCCCCAGGAGGTCTAAACTCCTAAGGAGAGAAACTCCCGCGTTTGAAATTTTTCTGAAAACCTTCCAGCTTTCAATAATCATTGCATTTTTTTTTTACAGTTGACTCATCATAGACCCCTAAACCAATATGGCCAGTGATAGCAAAAGTGTGGCTTTCCTCACTTCCCGTGCTCACAGTAGACTGCTACACTATTTCCCATTGAGTAGTTTTTATTTCTCAATGCAATGCTCCAAGCAACCAATGAATCAGGTGCTGAGTGAAACCAGCTTCTCTTTCCTGCTCTGTCCTATATCTTAGGTAATTTGTTTATGAGGCATGTGTAAGGGACAGGCTCAGATTCTTCAGAACAGGGAAGCCTGAGGTCACTTAATGAAGATGAAAGATGTAGAAGTGAGAACTAAGATATGTAGAGATACACGAGAATAAAAATCTGACTTCTCTTCTATCCCCTCATTGACAACTGACTGCCCATATTGTTTTTGCCTCCTGTACTGCTCTTCTTGGCACAGATACAAGAGTTGGATAAAAAGAATTCAGAATGCTGGGCATGGTGGTACATTCCTATAATCCCAGCACTTGGGAGGCTGAGGCAGGAGGACTGCTACAAGTTCAAGACCAGCCTGGACTACAAAGTGGGCTCAAGGCCGGCCTGAACTGCATAATGAGACCCTGTCTCAAAAAGACACACACACACATACACAAAGATTCAGAGTAACTAGGAGAGGTTAGTTCAAGAATGGATTCCCCTGGGCTGGGCAAGCATCCAGACTGATCTTGAGTCAATACTCATGCCACCCTACCTGTCCAAAGGATTGGTATTTTTCTGGTTCCCCCAAGTCCTTTCTGTCTCATGAACTCCTTGGAACATGATAGCCCCATGAGAAAGGCAAAGAAGACCCATCTTACCTTACAAGGAAAGAGAAACTTAGAGAAGGGAAGTGAATGTTCAAGGTCACATGTCTAGGGAAGGATGGAACTGGAAAAAGAACCTGAGTTAAAAACTGAGTCAGTGCTCTTTCTGATGTACTTGTGCTTCTTATATTGGTGTTTGAATATCTCAGGGCTGCAGAGAGGGGCAGGACACAATTTCAAAGATTTTGAATAAAATAGCCTTTCTCAAAGATTTTTAGAGAAACAATTTGATATAAAAATATGAAGGCACATTATGAAGCAGATAGTGTATTTACATGACTTTTTACAATAAAATACAAGATTTCAAACACATTGGTGCTGATGGCAACAAGCTCTCTGGCCAGACTTGCAGCCCTTCTGACGGTATGCTCTGGTGGTTCCTTGCTGTTCTGGCAGTCAGGGGTAAGAGGTGCTATTCTTCGCTGTGCTCCCTCCCACCTCTGCTGTCTCCTTCTATTCCTCTCCTTTTTTCTTCACCTTCATTTGTTTAGGTGTGCTGCCATTTTCCCAGCACCCTAAGGTGGTGGTGGGAAAGGTTGTTGGTAAGGTTATTTCATGGGCATAGGGGCCATTAGAACTGCACTATGAGAAGAGCTGACTTTCCCAGGGGTGATGCAGAGAGCACTAGGGAGAGACCGAGTCATAGCCCAGACTGAGTCACCCTCACTGGGTGAAAGCAGACTGCAGCTGGACCACTCAGTTGGAGCGTGTATCCCAAAATGTCTGTGCCGGTGCATTAGTTAGCTCTGGCTGCCACAACAAAAATATGATAGGCTGGGTGGCTTAAACAAGGAAAGTCAACTTTTCCTCAGTTTCAGGTATTAGAAGTCTGAGATCTAGATGTAGCACGGTCACCTTCCAGTGAAGGCTCTCCCGCTGGCTTGTACACTGCTATCTTTTTGCTGTATCCTTATAGAAGGCAGAGAGAGACTTTCTAATGTCTTTTCTTATGTGGGTAATAATTCCATCATGAAGGATTATCCCCCCATGACCTCAACTAAACCTAATTACTTTGCAATCACCCCATCTCCAAATACTGTCACACCGGGATTAGGACTTCACCAGAAGAACTCTGGGGGAGCTCAGTTCAGTAGACAGCACCAGGACAATTTAAGTTATACGCAACACAAGGTCTCACTCCAACCCAATTAAGGGCATCTGTTGGCTCTGCTAACTGGATACAAATCAGGGTTGGCCTCAGGAACAGTTGATCCTGAACTGGATCAGGAACAGCCTGAATTATGTCATCCAGGATTGTGAAGCTGTAACTTCATACTAAGATGCCATATCTTTAATGTAGAATGTCTGAGATTTTGTGCTTCTTGGCTCACCTCCGGTGTTTATGTCTCATTAGCTGGAATTATGTCCTTGTCCCATTCCCAAATCAGTCACTGTGGTCGGGGGGCAGGTCTTACTGATTCATTTAAGCCATCAAAGTTCATTCTGAGTGCGAAGGGATTGGCCCATCCAAATTCTGTAGTTGCTTCATAATCAAGTGTCATAGTCAATTTTGAATACCAACCTGATTGGCTTGAGAGATGCCTCAGAGATTAGTAAAGACCTCTTCTGGCTGATTCTGGGTGGCCATGGAGAGGCTGTGTGTGCCTTGTTCTCTGCTTCCTGGCTGCCATACCCTTCCATGGTGTTTCTCTCTTGGACTACAAATGGACCAAAATCTCTGGAATTGTGAGCCAAAATGACCTTTTCTCCTTTAAGTTGTCTGCTAAGACTTTTGTACTGGCAATGGAAAAGTGATTAGTACATCTGAGAAAGACAAAAATAGACGTGATGAGACGTTGTTCACTTCAATTTCCTCTTTAAAACTGTCCACTTTAAACTACTGACTGTGTATGGCATGTGGCAATTCTCGGGAAGCATGAGTTGTCTAGCTGGCTGCCTGCCTATGTATTAATGAGCTACTCTGAATATTCTGGGAAGGGATAACACGGGATGGGCCTTACAGAAAACATAATGAGAAATGTGGTCAATCCTAAGGTCAACTCTCCTTTGAACTCTTATGTTATAGCAGCACTAAAGAACTCAACAACAGGGCAGAAGTCCCTGGCTCCACAAGATGTACTGGGGTTTTGTTGAGATGACATTACATCCATACATACTCTCCCAGATGCAGAAAAAGCCATCTTCATTCTTCTTATATTGTATATGGATTGGGTCATGCCAGCCTGTTAGCATTTGAATTTTTAATTGACTTAAAATATTTATTATGGCCAGGTGTGGACACACGCTAGTAATCCCAGCATGCAGGAGGCTGAGGCAGGAGGATCACTGCTAGTTTGAGGCCAGCCTGGGCTACAAAGTGAGTTCAAGGGCAGCCTGAACTGCATAGCGAGACCCTGTGTCAAAAAGACTAACAAACAAACAAAAGACACAAACATTTACTATGATATATATCCATGAATCACTCTGTGAATAAGTTTGCAATATATGTCATTTAAAGGCTATGAATCCACTATGCTGAGTGACTTGAGCCAGTCACAAAAACAAAACTGAACAAAACAAAAAAACTGTATGACTTCAATTATGTGAAGTGCTTAGAGTAGTTACAGAGAAAGTAGAATGGTGGTTACCAGGGACTGGAGGTGGGGACCAATGGGACATTTTGTACAGCAGGTTTAGAATTTACACAGTAGGTTTAGAATTCCAGTATTGCCAGGTGAAGGGTTGTGGAGATGAAGGGTGATGGTGGGTGTACGACAATGTGAATGTATTTCATGTGACTGAATTGTACATTTAAAAAATGATTGAGGCTGGGTGTGATGGTGCACGCCTGTAATCCCAGCACTGGGGAGGCTGTGGCCAGAGGATTGTTCCTAGTTCGAGGCCAGTCTGGGCTGCAAAGTGAGCTCAAGTCCAGCCTGAACAGCATAGTGAGACCCTGTCTCAAAAAGACAAAAAAAAAAAAGGTTGATTAAAAAAAAAAGTTTTATGTTATGTGTATTTTACCACAGTTAAAAAAGAATTATGAGTAACGTGGGGATTTCCTTTTTTTTAAATCTTACCTTGACCATTATTTTAGGGGCTGGAGATTTAGCTCAGTGGCACAGCGCTTGCCTGGCAAGAGCAAGGTCGTGAGTTTGATTCCCAGTACCAGAAAAAAAACAAAACAACAACAACAACAAAAAAAACCCAAAGAGTTTGACCATTATTTTAAAAGCCCTTTTCTATTCCTATTATAAACATCTTACATTTGACAGTCAGCAAACAAGATGATTTTTTTTTTTCACTCAAGCACTGAATTTTTTTTTAAGATTAAATTTAGTTTTCTATGAAGGTATTCTAGATTATTTCCTAGAAACACTGTCTGCTATTTTTCTTCTTAAAGATCTTGCTCTCCCTTTGTACCCTTTCTGATAAGGCAACTCTTTTGCTTTCCTTTTTCTTTTCCCAAAATGGACTAACTTTAGTGGCTATCAGAGTTACCATCATCACATACTTTCTTTGGAAGATCAAAACAGCCCCGCCTAGTTTTTGGTAGGATATTGCAACATCCAAATTCTACCATTCACTGGGGCTGCAGCCTGAGTGTCTTGTCCTTTCCCAGGTGCCTGAGTCACCTACTCTGCCAGGCCCTTTCTGCACATGACTTTATCAGTTGTCACAGCTTCCCTTCGAGGTCCGAGGTCCGGATAGTACCACCATCATGCTTGGGAGTACTCAGAGAGATTAAGGAATTTTTTCAGGTCTCACTTCTGTTATCCTGGCTCCAAAGTTTGGGAATATCTCCCTACACTACTTTGCTGCCACCCAGTCTTTTCTAAGGCATGAAGACTTCCCTGTCTCTGACCTCCTGGAGCACAGACTACCTTTTGTGTCAGGCTTAAAAAGCCTGCTGGGAAGAGCTAGTAGGGGAATCCCCTATGGTGACAGGTGAGTCATCCCAGTTTCCTGGTCACCTCCACCTTCTGCCTCTCCATCTGCCAGGTTCTTTGGCTTCCCTGAGTTATCCAGCTACATCACCATGCCTAACCCCAAGCACACTTTGATCTTGTTCTTTTTCTAAGAATGTTTTTTTAACTAGGACATGCTTGTAGTACACAGTGATTACATTCACCGAAGTGAGCTGGTACACGTACGTAACACATTGATCTTGTACTTGAGCCAACCTGGATAGACACAGATGCCTTTCTTCATTCAGCAGAAACAAGGATAACACGTTTCAAAAGCAAAGGAATATTTACCATGAAAGTAAAATGAAACCCAATGAAGGTACACCCAGAGAATACAAAAAAGCATCCAAAATGTCCTGATGAGGAAGGATCCTCTTCATCATTTCACTTCAGTCTTTCCAGGAGGATAAGGGTAGATATGTCTGTGGCTCTACTCCCCATCAGTGCTCCCAAGTCCTCTCTGGGGTGGAGGGAAGCAGAATTCTCATTCCGTCATTCTTGCTGGGCCGAATTCCCTCAGGAAGTAACGTTCTGCTTCTCCAGGGCAGAGTAAGATTGCTGATTTCCATACCTGTAATCTTCTCCTCTGCCAGGGTTGAGGGAAACACACACTGGACATTGAGTATGAAAGGAACTTGACAGGAGTTTAACCTTCAAGAGCGTACATGTAAAGAAGGCATTATAAGGAAGAGTTAAGATTGTGTTCAAATTCCAGCGCTGCCCACGACTAGCTGTGAGACCTCAGACTGGACAAGTTGTTTAGCTCTCCCTACAAATCCCACTTCTGACCTACGTAGGGGAGTAGGGAACATTGAGATCACCGTGCACAGAAATTCCACAGCCTCTAAAGTGTTTGCAGTTATTAATGCCTCTCAGGGTGAGGTGGCAATACTCCCATTTTACTGACCTTTGAACCTATGTCTGCCACAGTCAAGGTACTCTTTGTCCCTTCGCTGCAGCCCTCCCTGGGGCACCTGCTCACGTATTGTCTTGCACCATTACCAGACTGTGCATTTGTGGTGGCCCTAATAGCCCTAAGTAAACAGCTGTGAGTTGAATGCATGAACGTCCATGTTAGTAAAAGGAAAGGAAAAAATTAAAATTTGAGGGACAGCAAAAGCACTACCCTGGAGGCTAATAGATGAATTCAATTAGTCAGCTAGCTGATATTTACTGAGTATTCACAGGGTACTGGGCCCTATTCACAGAGACCCTATCATTTTGGATGCCTAGAGGGAGTGGGAAGGGGAGGTAGGGTGGAAGAATGGAGAAGTTGGTCTTAAAAAGTCTGAATTACAATTTTTAATGTTCTGTTACTTACAGATAATTATAATTCTCAAACTGGGCTAAAATATTATTAGATTAGGCAAAATGATAATATAATATGATCATTGAAAAACATATTATTTTTCAAGTTATTGTTGTGTGAAAACATTTCTATTCTCTTTTTTTCCCCATATTTGAGATTTTATCGGTTGTATTGAGGATCAGTGCAGACATTTCACTTTTACATAATTCTTAACATGCACACTAAAAATCTAAAAAGCCACACATAATTTTTTTCAGTTATTCCAGTGACTTTCAAGTTTCAAATTTGGAGACAAATTTTCCTTGAAAGGATTATCAGGTACCAGTATCTTCAAACGCTGATAAAGTGTTGCTTTAGTCCCACCAGTCACAATTTCATTCCTATACAGTACATGCTCATATTTTCAATCTTTTACAGAACATTGACAAGATTATGAAAATTGGACTACCAGGACCAAATATGTCAGAGTGCGCACGATTTGGACAGGCAAGGATCAGGACTAAGATGTTCCTTAGGACACAATTCTGCTAAAATAAACACGGGAATAGAAATCACTTAAAATATTCAAGACATATTAAATGCATGATTGTGATGCCAAATTGCCATTTAGTATGCTTTGTATTGTAGGATATAAAACTAACCCCCACCTATGGAATGTTAAGCCGACCCCCAAGATTCTCAAAGCCTCCTATAATTCAATATCCCCCTGTTTTCTGGTTGTACCAAAAAGTAAACAACCAGTGGATGATTTCACTTCTAAAAAAAAAATCATTTACACTTAAAAAAATGTGATGAGGTGGGATTCCCTCCTTTTAAAAAATGTATGTAGGGCTGGGGATTTAGCTCAGCGGCAAAAGCGCCTGCCTGGCAAGTGCAAGGTCGTGAGTTCGGTTCCTGGTACTGGAGAAAAACCAAAAAAAAAAAAAAACAAAAAAACAAAAGTCCCCAGGAAAGAGAGAGTGGGGGGGGGTAACCCACTTGGGCTCCCCTTCTGTCCCTCTCTTGGACAGAAGCTTTCTTTCCCTCAA
>NW_004955507.1:5381613-5393852 GCF_000276665.1 Chinchilla lanigera | reverse complement strand
TTGGAGACAGGCTCTCTCTGTGCAGTTCAGGCTGGCCTTGAGCTCACTTTGTAGCCCAAGCTGGTCTCAAACTCACAAGGATCCTCCTGCCTCAACCTCCCAAGTGCTGGGATTATAGGCTTGCGCCACCATGCCCGGCCTAAAAGTATTTCTTAATTATTCTTTTAAAATATGTAGACTAGGGGGCTGGGGATTTAGCTCAGTGGCAAAGCGCCTGCCTGGCAAGCGCAAGGTCATGAGTTCGGTTCCCGGTACTGGAAAAAAAAAAAAAAAAAAAAAAAAAAAAAAAAAAAATGTATGTAGAGCTACCGAGACTTACATTCACAAAATAGTTGATAAAAATATTCCTCTGGATTGTATAAGCAGGGAGACAGAGGCCATTAAGACACGGTGCGTGGTTAATCAGACTTGGCTTCTTTTTCTTCTGCTTCGTCAGAGGCTACACTCTCGTGGTTTGCAGTTTCTGTTTTCTGCAGGTAAACCTTCAGCGTCTTGGTTAGCCATTTCGGCCTGTTTTCCCTTTGCTTCCCTTTGCCCTGTTGTTTGCACTTTTTTGTCCAAAGATTGATTCTTACCCGCTGCGTTTTCTGGCTTCGTTTCCACTTTTGTAGGAGCAGGTTTAGCCCATAGCCTCTCCAGGCTCCTCTTGGACTTCTTCGTCCCTTTGGCCTGCGGAGCTGACTTTTGTCTAGGGCATCTTGGCGGTGCCGCGGCCCGAGGTGCCCGGAGCATGGCGGAGCTGCGCTGCTTGGTCGCTGCTGCTCCTCCTTCTCCAGAGCTGCTGGGACCCGCGGTAGGGGCGGTGGGAGAACCCACTTTATCCTCTCCTATACCCAAGTCCTTATATAATCTCAAAAGCTATTTCAAATTTTAAGTTAGTGGAGTGTTCAAGTGAAAGATTTTTATTGGATCGTTGCTATGGGCAGTACGTAGTTTAAATCTAAAAGACACTGTGCTTTGTTTTTTTGTTTGTTTTTCTTCCGGTACTAGGAATTGAACTCATAACCCTAAGCTTGCCAGGCAGGCGCTGTGCTGCTGAGCTAAATCCCCAGCCGCTGACACTGTGCTTTGGATTGGTGGACCAGGTTTCAGAGAGCAGGAGCAGGACTTCCAATCTTTTTTTTTTTTTTTTTTTGGTTTTTCTCCGGTACCGGGAACCGAACTCACGACCTTGCGCTTGCCAGGCAGGCGCTTTTTGCCGCTGAGCTAAATCCCCAGCCCCTAGGACTTCCAATCTTAAAGATGGCTTATGCACCTTGATGAAGTCATTCATTTGATTTAACAGAGGAACAGGCAACACAGATAGGAATCCTAAAGGTCAGGCATGTGCTGCTAGCTGTGGATAACACACCATTTCCGGAAAGACTTGTTGGAGTAGGGGTCATAGATAGACTGGTGGAGAAGGGGGCGGAGAGGGAGGACCCCAGGGCCACGAAGCCCCATGGTCATCTGCATGGAGACAGATAAGATAACAGACAGGTTAAACAGGCTGGATCACGATGGTACCCTGAGAAAAGGCAGCTCCCAAGCAAGAATCCAATTAGTGTTAAAGAGTGAGGTGAATCTGAGGATCTCACTCCTGCTATAGTCGGTCTAGAGTCATTACATGAATTCTGGTTGATATAGAGAAGAGCACTGAAAAGGGAGCCTAGAGGTGCTTCAAAGCATATTTGAATCTCAGCCTTTTATAAGCCGAGTGACCTTGGTAAATTATTTAGTCTCTGAATCTCCATTGCAAAGTTAGGATGACAACAACAATACTTGCCTCATTAGGCTATTTTGAGGATTACAGAGCTCATCGTGTACCCCATTATACATAGCACCTACAGGATGCTCAGTACCAGGCAGGAATGATTCTTACTGAGCATGTAGGACCCAGAGGTGCCTCACTTGATTGATGAGCTCTTGGACAGGTTCTATGGTTTTATCTGGAGTACACCTTAAATTACTTAGTTGATCATCGTTATTGTTACGGAAATAATGCTCGGCTTCTGCTTCTAGTGCTAATACTTGATGCCAGGCAACCTTTCTGAGGACCTGGAACCATCTCTTTCAAGGTTTTTCCACAGCGAAGAGATAGCTCAGCTGTTAGGCTGTCGCGTGAGTGGTCCCTGCGCCCACTGTGTGTAATTACTCTATTCTTTGAACCTCAGATCCTAGTAAAGGAGACAACAAAGAAAGGAAAAGAAACAGCAAAGCAGATGTAGAGAATTGTTAGCTTGGGGGCTAAAGAGTGTTCTTGAAGGTCCTCCAGCCAAATACCCGACAGTAACAGAAGAGTAGTAATGGCATTGTCCCGTAGGGTACAGAAAGGAGAAGGAAGCGGGTGGCCCAATAGGGGCAGGTGTAAAGGATCCAAGGTGGGTCAATAGAAGTTTCTCTTCTGATTACAACTTGTCAGTTGCTCTCTTTGAATTTGGATGGGCTGAGACCCTGGGTGCATAGCTGGGGTCTCGTCTCCAGATGCTCAGGTCTCTGGATGAGGACCTCCTCTGTCGTGTGGATATTTCCATCAGATAACTTTGTTTAAATTATAATAGGCTTCTTTTTTATCCTAATTATTTTCTTCTGTGTAGCTTTCATAATGCATGATGCCGTTGCCACCTTTCTTTTCTTTTGTCTCCTCTGTTTAATGTTAGATCTACGTCTGTCTTGCATTTAGAGTATAACTTTAAACTGCATACATTTCCTTATTTTCTCCCCACTGCCTTTCCAACTCTCTATTTTCTGCCCTTTTGCTCTACTGTCCTTTTCTATTATTTCCTTTTCTGTTTTATTGTTACCCGTTCATCTTGGTCTAACACTGCATATGAATTTCTAACCATATTCAAGACTCTATCTTCAATCTCCAGGTAACTCCATCCGTTCATAGGCAGGAAAAGCCAGAGGGTCAATCCTGGAATGGAAAGCATGGTTCTGATTCTGGTCCTTTCCTTATTTGTGTGGCTCTGTTAGTCCCTTAGTGTTTCCAATTCTTTGGTCTCAGAAGTGAAGAGAGAAGGAATTCGGGCACTGCTCAGTAATGCGCTCCATGAATCACCTTTTGACTGAAGGCTTAGAAGACATAGCTTCGCCATTTAAGGTGCAAGATGGTCTGGGTTGAAATAGTGCCACTGATATTACAGCAGACAGATACTATGCTCTCACAGGCCTAGGTGTTCTGGCTGTAGCCCACTCAGTCTCGCCTGATCTATTGCCGCAGACCTGGGGACACACTGTAATTCTGGGTAGGATTCCCTTGGTAAATAGACTGAGAGACAAATTCTTTAAATTTGTCAGGACCTGTCTAGCCATTAGATCCCTGAAATCTTGAATCCAGGGAAAGGGAAGCACTATTTGCAAGGCAGCCGAATCTATTCCACGATCAAGTAATAAAGCTACATTTTCAAAGGAAACATCCCTATGTTTGGTCATGATGCTTGTTTGTTTAGCAGAGTTTCCTTCTGCGAATCATAGCTGTACTTAGGTGTCAGTAGCCACAGCTCATTCTCCTCCTATCAAAAGACTTTACGAGAAAGGGGTTTAAAGCTATCAGGATGCTGCATTATTTCTTTTTAAATTTCCAGCCTGGATCTATCCTCATCATCCTCACCACCATGTGAATGATAACAATAGCTTATACTTCTCTAAGTGCTAGACTTTATGCTAAGGGCTTTAGATATAAAATCAAGAAAATGTGGTATCTTTTAATGGTGATCCCTATTGGCATCCCTATGGAAGCACAAAATATGATGGTATACATCATAAAATAAGAAATCTAATTGTCCTCCAGTCCAGTTCCCAGCTTCCCAGGTAAGTCGCAGAGAGGACACGTGTCTTACTGAAAGCTACCCAGCTACTAGTTGTCTCTTGCCTTGATTACTTTTCTCTCCTTGCTGAGACAAAATACCCAATGCTCAAAATTAAAGAAACAAAGGTTTATTTAGCTCCCAGTCTGTGGAGGTTTCAGTCCATAATCAGCTGGTTCTAAGGCAGGGCGGCAGGGCATGGAGGCAACAGTCCAAGGCGGCAGAAGACAGCAAAAGCAGCAAAAGCACAAAGGGGGCGGGGGAGCAGCAGCCTCTTTCCCTACTTATATTGTATATGAGCTATCCGCCCACGCCCACACTATCTCTGTGCCCTCCTCTTCCACAAGCTAAGGATGTTCACAAAATAAGGACCCTGGCCCCCCTGCTGAATCACTTTAAAGTTTAAAGTGGAACTTTGAAACTTCTCAAGTTGACACAATGAACAACATCCTAGAGCAGCAAGGGCATGTCCTTTCCACCCCAAGATGTAGAACTGCTGAGGTACTTAGTTAAGCTTCTAGACTCCTCAAGATGATACAATGTTTCAACCATAACAGATCTCCTCTCCAAAGCTTGTTCTTGTTAAGATATTTGAAGCGCTGGCCAGTCCAGCAGAAGTCAAGTGATTCTTTCCCTCAGGGTGCCAAGTAGCTGGGACCACAGGTGCACATCACCATGTCTAGCTCCACGGCTGTCTTTTTTATTTTTCTAGGCTCTTTAAAACCATTCCTAATGCAGTCAAGTGAATGTTTCTTCAAATTGGGATGATGTGTGTAGACTGGGAACGAAATAGTCATTTAAACTTTTCTACCACTAACTCTCTTATCAGAACAACTAATAAACATGGTATAGCTGGCCTGTGTAAGATCTTCGGTTGCACTTCTGTGTAGTTTGTGAGTGTTGTAAGAAGCAGGTGGAGGGTAGGTACCAAGAAGCAAAGGAGACCCTGGGAAGAACAGAGCTTAAGTAACTTCTTGGGTGACCGCATGCTGAACAGAAGTCCTCTCCAGGAGAAAAAAATAACTGCGTGTATGGTTGTTTGCTTCTTTCAAAATCCATCTGAATTCTGCTTCTGGGACAGACCAGGAAAACTATGTGGAAACTCCCTGTCTAGTTCTGTTTCAGAATATTTCTTCCCAAGAATCTCTGTGTCCTACTCATACAGATTTGGAATTAATGCTAGCAATGTGAGTAGAGAAGACTGGTTTTCTTAGAACATGGAACTATTCTAAGTTAGGAGCAACTTTTCAGTAGCAATTTGGTGAATCAGGGAATGGAGTATATAGAACATCTGAAAAATCACATTTGTGTTTAAATAGTGACGAATTTATAAACAGCATGGGTATGGAAAATGAGTCAAAATCAATTAAAATGAATCTAACCCAATAGCACAACTAATATTATTTAAAATATTGTTCAGAATTTGCTTATTGAGTTTCAGCTATTTTTAATTTTACAAAGAAAGTATGATAGCTGTATTTGTTGGGAAAAATACTGGAGAGATTGATTTTTAATTAAGTTTTGGGCAAAGAGAATGTTTCCCCTAATTGAACTTTTCTCCATGTTAGTATCTAGAAATGTGAGATTTGTATGGATTTTAGAACACACACACACACACACACACACACACACACACACACACAGGCTCAATTTTTATTCTGTCACTTATAATTGTGAGACCTTTCTTTTATGCTACTTAGCCCTATGAGTCCTTGCTTTCTTATAAGTCATAGTGGGTTCAAAGAAGAATTGCATGTGGAATAAATGTGCACAGTGCTAGGGATATAGATGCCTAGTGAAAGTTAGTTTCCTTCTGTGTGTGTGTGTATGTGTACATGGAATGAGGAAGCGTGGATAAGCATGAATTGGAAAACTGTTCCAGAAACAAAGGATCTATAATTATACTAAGTAAAATCAAATATAAAGTCAGAAAGTAACAGAGGTCAAAAATAGGAAAAGAATAGCCTGGTGTGGTGCATACACCTATAATCCCAGCACTCAGGAGGCTGCGGCAGGAAGATCGCTGCAAGTTCAAGACCAGCCTGTGCTACAAGGTGAGCTCAGGACTAGCCTGAATGGCATAGTGAGACCCTGCCTTAAAAAGACAAAAAAAAAAAAAAAAAAAAAAATTAGAAAAAATTTTAGAAAAAGGCTATCAACAACTCCTATTTATGTATTTGGGTCCCTTGCCAGGTAACCAATATATGGGACTAAAGCTTACAATCTGTTTGAGGAGACAAGATTTGCTCATTTGTGAAACAGGTAATTAAGATGTAAAAGAATTATTACTGGTATAGTTGGTAGGAGAGGGAAGTCTGTATTTACTGTATCTTTGAAGACCAGACCAAAGTTCAGAGGTGCTTTGGGTAGAGAAGATGGCACATGAGAATATCTCTAAACTGAAAGGGCAGCCGTCTGAGCCGGATGACAGACTTGTGGATGTCTACACAAGGAGAGACTGCTCGCTTTCTTAAGCAGGAGCGGTGAGAAATTATCTCAACATTCTTGGTGACAACAGAAAATCCCTAAACAAAGCTAAATGGGGCCCTGCAGGGTAGATGTGCGTGTGCCAAAGGGGAGGGTGTGGGTGAACAAGCTGAAACTGTCCAGTGCATGTTCCTGGTTTCCTCACTGGCCTGAGTGACACCGATACCCCTTTGTGGAGTCACTTATCCAGATCCTCCTTAAGCTCCATTTCTTTCTTTCCCCAGCAGATCCCTAGAGAGATACCCTTTCAACCCTCCATCTCAGCTGGAAGCCTGTTGGATCCCAGCAGTGAGCCCATTGGCTGGTTGTATTTACTTAGAGCAGACTATTATCAAGGCCTGTTAGTGTTGCTGAAAAGAATTCTAGTCAAGTCTTCCAGGTTAGAAGAGACATGACAGCTCTTTGCAGAGATATCCATGAAAAAGCGCAGCAACCATCCTACACAGGGTTAATATAAGCCCCTGCTCTGCCCCCCAGCTTGCTGCCAGAGATCAGCTAATCTGATAATTACGGCAACAAACACAGTTTAGACAAACAAGACCTGACCCTGAGGGTTTGGAATGAAAACATTTACTCTCTCCCTCCCTAGAGAAATGGTGCCTGCAGCATACACACAGAGAGACACTGGGAAAATACCCTTGTGCTGGAGCAACAGGGTGAAAACATCTGTGTTCCTGCACTGTGCGTAGGAAGATAAAGTTAGTGGGGAGAAGAAGTGGGGTGCAGGAGGCCAGAGGAGCTAGGAATGGTGCAGTCCAGGGGCCTGCCTGTTTGGAGCAGATGGAAAATGAACCCACCTCTGGAGACGTAAGCGAATTATAATTGATTTTGCAACAGAGACAGAATGAAAGGAAAGGTGGGTAGGAGACTGACACAGGATTAGAGGAAAAAGCCTGGGGGGGTGGTGACTAAAGGAAGAGAACCAGTTTAAGACACCAATGTAGGATTTATTCCTGAGAGACAGAGGAAAGGATATTCTCTGTGGTCCATGATTCGAAGAAAATGTAGAGACCCAGGGGGAGACCCATGTTCTAACAGTCTGAGTTAGCAGGTCAGCATTTTCTCTACTCCTAGTTTTGTATCTAAGATGAACAAGACGTTCTCTCCCTCTCCCCGTCCAGCTATTTTCCCCTGCATTTCTAAAGTGTGACTGGAGTGATGTTGCCCTGCCTCAGCCTGGAATTCCAGCACTCCGTTCACAGTCCTATTCTACCCGCAAGTTTTGCCTCATGTATCCATATATGCCAAATGTCATTTCCCTTTTACACAGGACTGGTGTTTGTCAGCGGGTAAACACTTCTTGTCCCTTAGAGCTCTCCAGATTTCCCCTAGGCCTCCATCCTTGGAGGATTTGCAGATCATTTGTGTGGATGGTACTGAGCTAAGAGGAATAACTGCTGTGATTGATGATAGGATCAAGGTTTAAAGCGAATTTCACAAGGTAAAAGACGGTCTCAGATCATTATGAGAGGATGCAGCAGGAATTAATGTAAAACACTGCATTTAGGTCTACTGATTAATTGCACGAGCACAGGATGGAAAAACCTACAAAAACCAGTTTATGTCAAACCAAAACAAATCAGTGAGTTTGGGGTTGACAGTTGATTCAATACAAGACAGCAATGAATTTATTTGCTTAAATAGTGAATACAGTCACTGTGTACATTAATAAAAAGAGTGTGATTGGGTTAATGTCCTATGTTATGAACAAAGCAGGGCTAGGGCAAGACTGAATAAATTTTTTTTTTTGAATGACTGTTGCTTCACCAAGCACATACAGTCTAGCAAACTATGCCAAGCTGTTTGGTTTCCTTTATATTTTAGCTTAGTTACATGTTCAAGTTAATGTAGGGTACACCTCCTCAATAAGCAGTTCCTGGATCCTGCTCCGCTGATTTCACTTGCCCCTGTGCTTTGAATATTGGCTGGTGAGTTAAAGAGTCCCTCAGTAACAGAGATAGACACCTCTTTCCATTTTTTTTGGTACCAGGGATCGAACTCAGGACCTTGTGCTTGCCAGGCAGGTGCTTATGCTGCTGAGCTATCTCCCTGGCCCATCTCCTTCCAAACAGGCCTGTCTTCTCACTGTTTCTCATTCACACTGTACCCATTTGTTTATCCATGTATTCATTCAGTCGTTGAATACCTGCTCCGTGCTAGGCATTGTTGCAGGAACTGGGGATTCAGTAGTGAACAAGATGGTGTTCTTATGCTCATTAAGCTTACCTTCCCATGGTGGTAGGGAGAACCTAAACAAAAACTTTAAAAATTTTAGATAATAAAAAAATATGAAAATACTACCACAGTACCAGGTACTTGAAAATTCTTCTACCTTCTGCCTGTACTTCTCAGAATATTGCTTCCTTCTTCCTAACCCCACTCAAGTTTCACTTTCCCTTTGAAGGCAAAGTTCCCCAGAGCAGTCTTTTCCTCACTGTTGCCCAGTGGCTTGTAGCACACAACTGAGCACTCTAGAGCTCTCTAATTGCTTCCCTGATGCTAATTTTGCCTACCCAACAGACTGCGGGAGATTATTAGCTCACTGAGGTGCAGGATATGCCTTCAATTAAAATATACATATTCAGTCAATCTCTAGCTAGGTTGCTCTTTAAAGGGAAATGAAAAGCACAATTCAAATATGACTTGAGGTTTTTCACCCAATTCTCAGATAACAGGAGAACATCTTTCCAGTGCCTCCCAAATCCTCTAGAATAAGAATACAAAGTTAGGAGGACAGTTTGTTTATTTGTTGAAATTACATCCTCCAAATAGTCCTAGACTCTGTAAGGAGACCTTTAAAACAACAAACATACCTTGAACTAAGTAGTAGCAGGATCAGAGGGAGCAGCAGGAGGGAAATATCCAAGTCTTGAGAGGGGGCAAAGATAAGGACAAACAATGCAAATTCAGAAAGAAGCTTAGTCCACAGTTCAACCCAAACAGCATTCTTTGGGATCCCTCCCACTCTGTAGAATGAAAGCAGGTCAAAAAAAGCAAGAACAAAAACAATACAAATGGCCATCAATAGAGTATTGGCTAAAGCAATAAAGGCTCCTCCATACCATGGACTGGTATGCAGAAAAAGTAACTAAAGCTATATACACTGACATAAAAAGATTGGCCACCATATAGTTTGAGAAGCAAATCTCAAAACAATACAGCTAATATGATCCTTTTCATTTAAATAAACTTTACTTAGATATTAATGTATGTGTAGAAAATGCATATACCATTGTTAATGATAAATATTTTTGGGAATGAAGCTATAGGGAAGGAAAAGAGGAGACAGGGAATTTAATAACTTATTTTTACTTGATACACTTCTGAAATGTTTTATACCCTTAATTCGCATACACACACACATACATATATATATTTAGAATGGGCATTTGTTGTTTCAGTAAAATAATAAACAATGAACAGAAGTAGTCAGAGTGTTCATTAATCAGTCTGTTGGAGAAAACACACATTGATGTAGGGAGCAAAATCGTTAAGATTGGATTTGCTCCTTAGAGAATTACGGATACCCAAGGTGGCACCTAGATTTGCATAGATGCCCTATGCCATGTGGAAAGAGAATCTTTGTATCCCCTAGGGGACACTCGTAGGTAAAAGCATATCCAAACTAAAGACACGACGGGGCCCTCAACAAGAGGCGAGGAGGCAGCTGGAAGCATGATTCATGAGTTTGCTGTAAGGACGCACTTAAATTCCTTGACTTTTTTTTTTCTGTGTAAATGAACGCCTGGAAAAATGTTTAAGAAACAATTTTGTATCAGCTGTAGTTTTAGACCCAGGGAAAATAATATTTAAGATATACTGAGGTCAAGAGCATGGCTTTGGAAAAGTAGAGACGTTTTGAATTCTATGTTTGCCGTGTATTAGCTGTGTGATCTTCCTCCTTTCTCTCCGGGGGGTGCCTCCTCTTTCCATCTCCGACGCTGGTGTTTCCCAGCCTGCTGTATCACGGTTTCTTCTTTCTTCTCTGGGCAATGTTATTTTCTCGTAGCTCATGTCACCACTGCATGGTTACGTCGTTCAAGGCCATGGTGCAGGCCAAATCTCTGAGCCACATGCCTGGAGGAACACTGCCATGGCTTCCCAGGGCCCTCACACTAAAATTCCTTAGCATGATCCACAGAGCCCTTCAGTGTGGTTCTAGTGTATCTTTCCAGTGTCACTGCTCACTCCTTTCCCTGCTTCCTCTCTGCTCCTGTCATACCAAACTGCTGTTCAGTTCTCTAGCTAACATGCTATCTGCTCTCTTAACTCTAGGCTTTTGAAACTACTGTATCCTCAGCCTTGGGACCCCTTTCTCCTTTTCTCTTGCATCCTGAGCTCTCAGCTTTGCCCTTTTTCTGAGAAAACTCTCTTTATCCTCCTTTCTCGGCAAGTGTGTTAGCGCATCATTTAATTTCCTAGGACTGTGTCCTCACACTGTATTGAATAGCTGGTTTACACATTTAGATTGCTCACTACATTGTGAGCCCCATGGAGGCAGGAATAGTATTGTCTTGTTTGTTCCTGTATATTTAGAGAACAACCTCTCGTGAGGCACAAAGTTTTGTGATATTTGTTGAATGAAGTACTATTATTTCTAATGTGAGCAAGGTCACTTGCTCATAATGGTTAAGTGTTGGACTCTGAGTTCAAATTTTAGCTCTACTGAAAACTGTGCAGAGGTTGGCAAATAGATTAATTTCGCTCTGCCTCAGTTTCTTTCTTTCTTTCTTTCTTCTTTTTTTTTTTTTTTTTTTTTTTTTTTTTTGGTCTTTTTGAGACAGGGTCTTACTATGCAGTTCAGGATAGCCTTGAGCTCAGTTTGTAGCCCAGGCTGGTCTTGAACTCACAGCAATCCTCCTGCCTCAGCCTCCCTAGTGCTAGGATTATAGGAATGCGCCACCACACCTGGCTAAGTTTCCTCATTTGTTAATGCATCTGAAATACATCAGTATCTAACACATAATAATAACTTATTACATATCCGTAATTATTATCATAATTTTTATAGTGATAAAAATAATTGCTAATTAGTTTTAAAACTTTAGATATTTGAGTATAGATTTTCTTAAATCACAGCATATTTGTACTTGATAGGCCCAGTCCTCTAGTAGGTTTCTCTCCAGAAAAGTATTTCAGTACATAGGCAGAAAATTATTTGGTACCTTAAGAGATCAAGCAGCTGTGTTTAGCATTAATAATGTTTTAGATTTTCAGCTTTTGCAATATGATGGTTTAATTTAATATCATTTCTATGATTGTTGCTTTTGTTCTAGATGGCAGTTCTCAAACCTCACTGTGCTTCACCGTCCTCTGATAGTTCTAAAATACTGATTAACAGCTTCTGTCCCAGAGGTGATTCTGAAATGGGTCTTAGATCTATAGATTTTATTATACTTTTCTGGTGATTCTGATACTTAGTAGAGTATGAGAGCTCAGGGGCTAATTAAAAGAAAAATTGGTTAAAATTAGCAACTATGACAAAACCATGTGGTAGCATTGAGCTGAGCGGGACTTTAGGGGCAGCTGCATTCTAGGACAGGCTCTGAGAAGCTGGTGACCAGCACTCCGGGCACCAGATGCTCTTCCTATGCCAAATCACACACTGAAAGTGGCCTTTGAGGACTGTTGTTGCCTTCAGGGGAATCCTGGAGATGAACTGGCTCCACCAGTACTGGAATAGCTGCTGGAACCAGCTCTGGGCTTAGCAGGTAACAGGGAGGGAGCTGTGGCCAAAAGGTATGGCCGGCGGTGCCATTAGGAGTCTTGTTGGAGGCAACTGGTAGGAGCAGTGCTTCTGGAAGGGCCCAGATCACCTGCGTGCAGAATCACATAGACAGTTTGTTAAAATGCAGGTTTCTTGGCCTTCCTCCAGATGCTCTGAATCAGGATCTGCATTTTTCAACAGGTTTCACTGATTTTTCTGAGGTTTGTTAGTGATTAGAAGGTCTTTTTTTTTTTTTT
>NW_004955507.1:5342977-5381513 GCF_000276665.1 Chinchilla lanigera | reverse complement strand
GCTGAGCTAAATCCCCAGCCCCTAGATTAGAAGGTCTTGATACCAGTGTGTGCCAGCCTCACTGTCTAGAGCAGACAGGTGTTTCTATTTGTTACACCCTCCTTCCTGGAGAGGTGGCAGAATTGGAGGGCTGGACCCTCTGTGTGGGACCTCAGACTGGCTTCTCAGACCCTAAATGGTCATCTTCAGCCGTGCCAAAAGGTGTAACCCAGAAAGTGACTTTCACAAACCAAAGTTATCATTTTGTTTGAAGTATTTGACAATGTACGTACTTTTCAGAGGACAATTAGAATGGGTACGTGGTTCTCAGGAACTGTTTAGTTAAAGATGATTTTCTTTTGCAAGGACTCTGAATTGTGCCTGGCGAGCCTTGGTCTGGATTCTTCTTGTTGGGTTCTTTAAGGGTGACAGGGCCCCCCTGGTACCCTTGTTTAGGTGAGTGAAGCATCTTGTAGGTGACATCTATCTTCCTCATCTGTCAAATAAAGATAGATAAGCAGGGGTTTGGATGCCTCAGGGGATGTCACAGCCTTGGTTTTTCTGTCAAACACTGTTAGGTGCTGTAACTTGAAGAAATGAAAGGAGCTGGAGAGGGACAGCTTCTAATAAGCTGTCTGAGCTCTCGGGGTTGGGGCCCCACCACAGGCTGGACTCCCTCTCCCCCAGCCTGCCTCTGCCCTGACTTTGTTCTACTGCTATTAGTGTAAAATCCTCCATCTTCTCTAAGAAGTGCCTTGGGGCTGTGGTACACAGCGTCAGAAGTAATTTCTCTCATTATACACTTCCAGTGCTTAATACATTTCACAGAAGATGAGACACCACAGCAGACTTTGAGAATGGTGTCTTAGACAGGACACAGATCCCTCACACTGATGCTTAACCAGTAGGCCTTTCTCACTTGTCTAAGTAAGGGAGACTCAGCCAGGCCAAGATGTGGGTGGCCTCTGTCCCGGTGATTTTTTGGGCTGGACTGAGGGAGAATTTACAAACTACTAAATGCAAAGATCCTCCAGAAGTGGAATCGACTCACATGGGTAAGTTACCTGGAGGAATTAGAGAGGTTTGCAAAATCAGTGCCAGGTGTAAATTTTCATAAAAGGACATCTAGGACCCAGAACAACATGATTCCAGTAATCCTAGCTCAAGAGGCAACAGGTTTAATAAATAATAAAGCCATAGGTGTCCTGGCAGCTTTTGTTTTGAGTAGATGTTATAGATTAAATTTTTGTTAGCCTGCTGTACTAGTCACTATAAAATCATGCATTCAAGTTAATAACATTAGAATAATAGTTTATATGACCTATTATCAAGGATTACAGGTGGTATGTGAACCAATAGCCCTGGAATGTTTTGAATAGTTACACTAGTAGTACATGAATATGCTCTTGTAAAATATTTAGAAGTTTACACAGTAAAATGTCCCTTTCCCTCCTGTTCCTATTCCCAGAGGTAACTACTGTCAACAGTTTGGTGAGTACACTTCAGCGATCTTTCTAAACATTTATATACTTATGGGTATATATATACCTACTTTTCTGTAAATGAGATTATACGTCACATATTGCTGTGTAACTGTGCTTTGTTTTGCTTTGCATGATCATACCTTGATTGTTGAATGCCTCCAAGCTTAAACTTTCTTTGAATTGAACAGCAAAGTTTGAAAAAAAATCTGCTTCATGTTTGTAACTTTGCTCGATAGTGGAACCTAAAAATCTAACTTGAAAAAAAAACCTGTACGGGTCAAGAGTGAGTCCTGCGTCACGTCTCCATGTGGACACACAGGGGTGATGCTTCAGTCTAAGTGCTGCTCTCACCCAGACAACAGATAAATGAGACATATATAACTCCAAATGGCCATGATCAGAGAAAAACTACACCAAGGCGTATAATAGTCAAGATTTCAGACAACATACTAGGGCTTGTGTTAATGCATTAAAACATTCATCGTTATTCTTTTTTGTGCTTTGTTTGCATAAAATATCATAACTATAGCTCCAAATAAAGTTAGTGGATAGCAGCAGTAAAGCTAAGAGGAAAACAGTGAGAACCACAATAGAGTTAAAGAAAGAAATCATTGCAAAATTTGTTGAAGTCTTGGAAAAATGAATTTTTAAGTGTAATTTTTGGGCCTCAGAACCAATTATTTGGTTTCCTGTTATTTCTTATAGGAAAAATATGTTCAGTTCTCAAACTATCCAGTGTTCAAACATGAATTTGGAATGAGCTGAGTTTGACAACAGAGGTATCACTGTATATATCTTGGATATATTTACATGGCAGTACATATAGGTCTGTCTCATTCATTTTAACATGAGTGTATCAGTACATTATATAGCCAGATGTGGCCTACTTGTGTGATCAATCACTTGCTAATGGGTAGACATTAAAAATTATTTCCAATATGTTTGCTATTACAAATGATGTTGTAGTGAGCCTTAATGCACATACAACTTTGTAAATATATTTTGGTAGGTAAATTCCTAAAGGGAGAATTGCAAGGTTAGTAATAAAGCTCAAGGCATTTTTTAGTTCATTTAGCCATTTCTACATTTGTTTATTACATAATGGGTCTAACTCTACACATCTACTGATTCATTTCTATCAGTGATTCTCAACCCTGGCAATATATTAGATTCACTGTTGGGAACTTTCAAAATTCACATATGCCTGAGCTGCACCTGTCCCACTGAATCAGAATCTTAGGAGCAGGGCTCAGGCTTTGGACTTTCAGAAACATTCTGAAAACTCTAATGTTCATGAAAATCGTCGAGCTAAACATTAAGCAAAATAGAGCTCTAGGGCATTTTAAGATAGTATAATCAATTCTTGTGAAAAAAGAATCAACCAAATAGTCATTGATTAATCTTTATCTGCTTACTCTGAAAATAGCTTGAGTAAATCAAGGTGTTCAGGTAAAAACGAATGTGCTGTTAAAAGTTCATAGCACTCTTTTTTCTGATATTGGGAATTGAACTCAGGGTGCGTAGAACTTTTATCTTTTGAAAATATGTTTTTTTTTTTCAAAAAGTTTTTTTAAAAGTCTCAGAGCATCTTCAAGGTAGAGTAGGAAGATGATTGGGGAAATGATTTATCATGCTTAAGAAAAACCTGAATATCTTCTTAAAATTGAGAATCTGATTTAGTAGGCCTGGGAAGAGATCTAAAATTTTGCATCGTTAGAACAATTTTTAATGAAAGTTGTATACAAGATTAATTTATTCCATCATTTTCTCAATTGGTTTCTTAAATTTTCCTTCCTCACTTGGCTTTCCAGCCCAGGGTCTCTGTAGTTTCTACTTTGTTTTAGCCTGTCCCCACCTTGCTGGGGTGGATGCCCACACGGCAGTTGTGTTGTTAGCTTTTCCCCCCTGCATCTTCACTTTAGATAATGTATTTCTTTCTGTAAACCTGGGCTTCCTTCCCAATCTGTTCTAGCTAGCTAGCATTATTAGAAACTACCTTCATTTTGTATTCTTGTAACATATCTTTCAGACCTGTTATTCTAAAGTGAAACTTGATTTTTTTAGGTTATAAAATCATAGTTACCTGTTTTCCTACTAAAGGACTTCTGCAATGCATAACTGTATGTAGCTGCACCTACTTATCTTTGCAAAATTATGTGTATTTTTTTAGGATAGATTCTTGGAGTAGAAATTTCTTGGTCAAATGGTATGTTGCTTTTAATGGTTTCTATTTAATAGGACAATTCTGAGTATGTTCATTGGTCATTTGTAGTTATGATTGATTTCTCTACACACTTAAGCATTTTCTCTACACACAAAGACGTACTTAATATAGTAGATGTGACTGACATGTTGAAAATATTTTTCCAAATCATATCATATTTTAATTTATAATATTTCATTTTAATTTATAATATTTTAATTTATAATATTTTCATCATACAAAATCAACTATTTTTAATGGTTTCTGAGATTGAGTTATGATTAGAAAGTGTATTTTACCTTAATACTCTATTTCTAAAATTTCCATTATTTTTCACGTTCTGTTGGTAACTTAAAATATTTAAATCTATCTATGGTTTATTTTCCTGCTTAGTGCAAAGGAGAAAATCGATCTTAAAATCCAGAATGAACTTGACATGACAATTGATGGTTACAACATTAAATGAAGATGTGGGCCTGAAAAGGTGAGTTGTTCCTAAAATCACATATTGACAGTTAAATACAGTCACGCTTTCCCGAGAGAGTCCCAGAAGCACAGATATCTACAGCCAGGTACCTGGAGCCACATACATCTACAGTCCCTTTTCTGTGACAGTTTCACTCTACGATCCTGTCTGCACTACACCAGCTAAATAAAAATATTACTGTGATAGCAATAATGATTTAAAATGATCCACTGTTTTCAGTAATTAACAAAAGTTTGATATTATGTAAGTCAAATAATTGGCAGGGTAGTTTATATTTTTAACCTGATAGTATCCTTCACATAAATGTCTAATCACAGTGTATGCTATATGTGAGTTACTCGCGAAGGTGCTTTGTAGAAGCACTGTCTTCTCTGGCATCTGTTCCCGGGTTTTTAGGGCATGGCTAATCTACAGGTTGGAGAGAGGACAGGGCAGGGCCTCCACAAGGGGTAGATGAATTTAAAAGAGTACAAGTCTTTTGATGACTTAGTCTCACACCTCCATTGTCACAAAGGTTTTTTTTTTTTTTTCCCCAATCAATAAAGCAGCTCTTTGAAATGTAGGTACCGGTCATGTGAAAGATAGTTATCAAGAGTTAATTCTGCTGGGCATGGTGGTACACATCTGTAATACCAGAATTTGGGAGGCTGAAGCAAGATCACCCTGGGGTTGAGGCCAGCCTGGACTACATAGTGAGTTCAATGCCAGCCTTAACTACATAGCAAAACCCAGTCTCAAAAAAACCCCAACCTCCCCCTCAAAAAAAGTGGTTGGGCCAAGCACGGTGGTGCATGCCTGTAATTCTAGCACTTTTGGGAGGCTGAGGCAAGAGGATTGCTGTGAGTTGGAGGCCAGTCTGGGCTACAAAATGAGTTCAAAGCTAGCCTGAACTGCATAGTGAAACTCTGTTTCGAAAAGACAAAAAAGCCAGGCATGGTGGCACATACTCCTGTAATCCTAGCACTCGGGAGGCTGAAGCAGGAGGATTGTTGTGAGTTTGAGACCAGCCTGGGCTACAAAGCGAGCTCAAGGCCAGCCTGAACTGCATAGCAGGACCATGACCCAAAAAAAACCAAAAAAACAAAAAAAAAAAAAAAAAAAAAAAAAAAAAAACCCAAACAAACCCAAAACAAATGAAAAAACCCCTTAATTCTGGATGAAAAAGTTCTAAAGCTCTGTTACACAAAATGTACATATATGGTTAATATTATGTACTGCATACTCAAAAAAGGTTAAGATGGTTTTACTTTTTATAATTAAAAAGTTAATTCTGCATTGTAGTTTATTTTTAATCAACAAATACTTATTTGAGTTGTAATGTGTATACTATATCTTCTTGCTATGGTGGATACAAGAAATATATCTGATTATTTCAGATTTTAAGAAACTAACCAGCAATTAAACTAAGGGAAAAAATTAAGTAAGTACACATAACAACCTCCGGAACTTAGTGATACCGAATTATAAGAAATACAAAGTCTAATAGAAGTTTAGAACAGGCTTAGAACAGGCAGCACTCTCTTTGGGCTGTAATGGTAGAAATATTTGTTAAGATTTTACAGAACTTTAAGATACATTTGTAAGTTGGACCTTTTAGTAAATCTAGGTAATAATATCCCTCTTTCATAGATGAGGAAACAAAGGTGTAATTTGCTCACGTTTGCATGGCAGAGCTGGGAACTATACTCAGTGTCTTCCAGCTCTTATTATTTCTGGTGAGATTTGTTTAAATTGGCATTGAAGATTTCTTGCCAAAAATATTTTCAAGGTTAGAGCAGAACTCAAAAATGCTAGGAATATTGTGGTTATATATTTGCTAAAATCAGAATTATTCTCTCTTCTCTGTCCTCTAGCCAAGTAACTTTTGCTACAAAATCGCAGATTATTTTTTTCTTGATTTTTATTGGATAGAAAACTATAAATCATACAGCGATAGAATGCCAACTAGCACACAAGTCTTCCATTTTACCAATGTTCACACCCGGCCATTTACCAAACTGCAGTCTCGTGAAAGTATTCCTCACCCACCATGTCGACGTCATTCTTTAAGGCCAGAATACATGTGCTATACTTGAGATCCTTCTGATCTGACCCAGGTATGATAGCAGTGAATGCTAATGGAGCAGAATAAAGGCAGAGGGTAAGAATTTAGAAGCAGTCATCAGGGTTAAGACCATATGCCTGTTCTAAAAGAAATAGCACATTCTGCTATTTCTTAAGTTGAGCTTTATCCAGAAAGTGCAAGAACATTGGGTCTGCATACAATGACCATATCTGATTATTCAGGATAAAGCTGCAGTTTACTTTTACAGACTCTATACTCTGAGCAGGGCAAGTAAAGCCTGTGTTTTTCTCCAATTACTTTGTCTACCACTTCAAGGTATACAATCTCTGACATTCTTTTTACATAATTATCTAAACAATAGGAAAAAACCCTCTAATTTTAAAATGCATATACAGTAAAAGTAAACAAACATAACGGGTAGGAGCTTTGCTTTTATTTTCCTTCCAAAGCGCTTAACATTCTGCAAAAGGTCAGTGCTGCCCTCTACTGCTAGATGTTAGTGTTACAAACATATTCCTACTAGCTTTGAGCAATAGATAAGACAATCTATCACACAATTTTAAACACTGCCGTTACGAGTTTTGTTTTGTTTTTTTGTTTTTTTGTTTTTTGAGACAGCATCTGGTTATGTAGTTCAGGCTGGTCTCGAACTCGAGGCGATCCTTGTACCTCAGCCTCCTGAGTGCTGGGATTACAGGCGTGCATCACCATGCCCAGCAGGAGTTGTTTTAAAAATAATGCATTTTTAGCAAATCTGTTGAATTTGTTTTCTTCATTATCTCATTTACATCTGTCTTGTACCAAAATGAAGGATTTTAGGATATGAGCCCCCCCAAAGAGGAAGATTTCTTTTGATTTTAAGATGTATATAGTCTTCCCATTCTTCTGTCATCTGGGAGGTCATTTGTGTTTGCTAACCTATTTCTTTCCTTGTGTTTCTTTGAGTGGAAGAGTTTCTTAAACTCTTCCCTCCCCTGACTTGTTCCTAAATTTAAACCTTTTGTGTGTTCAAGTTCAAAACAGTAAAATAGGCTGGGTGTGATGGTGCACGCCTGTAATCCCAGCACAACTGTCCTTCCTGGGCAGTACTGCGAGACCTTGAAAGCAGTTGCTTCCAGGTGGACAGAATAATGGAATGGTGTTTCCAAACACTTTTTATTCTTCAGAACAAGACGATGTAGAAATACTACTGCACACTATACAAAGGCTAATATTAAGATATTTACATTTTAATTGTTATCTTGTTGCCTTTAAATTGCTTTGAGAATTTATCTCTACAAAACCCTCTTGGAGGCTCTAGATTTTTTTCTTTCTGTTTTTTCTCTTCATTCAGAGGAAATACAGTCCCAGAGGCCAACATTTTAATCATTATACTACACAGCTTCTTAAGTACAAAGGCTACAATAGCACAATTTCTAAATGGTGCCACAGAACTATTTACAATCAACAAGGAAATGAAACCATTGATAGTTTCCAGTTGTCTCTGTCTCTGTGTGTGTCCATGTGTGGGCTGCGGAGGGAGTCATACATAAGCTAAGGGGAGAAAGGGAAAGAATCTAAGGAGGAGAAGCAAGGAGAGAGGAGTCCACTAAGGCACAGCCAGGACACAGCCAGTGAATGTGGAAGGAAGGGTTGAAGGAACGCAGCTATGTTCCTTCCCTGGGCTTATCTGTACTTGTCTCCCCTCATCAGCCACACTGTAACTCTTAACAGATCCTCTTACAGCTTTGTTTTTTTTTGTTGTTATTGTTGCTTTTTTTGTCCTTTACAGTGCCAGGGATTGAATCTAGGGGCTCATACATGTGACCACCGAGCTACATCCTCGCCTACAGCTTTGACTGTCAAAGAAACACTTGCCCAGTACACAACCCTAAATAATGCCCTATCCTTAGCGACATCCTACAACATCCAAATGTAACCTCCCCAACACACTTTGTGCTTGAGTGCAAAGGGGGGATAAACTCTTCCCTCCCCTGACTTGTTCCTAAATTTAAACCTTTTGTGTGTTCAAGTTCAAAACAGTAAAATGGTGCACGCCTGTAATCCCAGCACAACTGTCCTTCCTGGGCAGTACTGCGAGACCTTGAAAGCTTTGAATTTCCAGGGGAGTGTATTATAAGGGAATTCATTTCAGATGTACAGTTTTTGCTTTGTGGTTCCCAGTTCCTGTTTTCTAGTTCTTATAAAAAAAAAAAAGCAAGGAGAAAAAGTCCAAAGGGAGATTGCAGGCTGAGTGTGTGGTGCATGCCACTAATCTTTTTGTTTTGTTTTGTTTTGAGATGGGTCACTACAAAATCCAGGCTGGTTTTAAACTCATTATGTGGCCTAGCCTGGCCTCCAGTTCATAGCAATTCTCCTGACTCAGTTTCCTGAGTGCTAGGATTATAGGCATGTGCTACCACACCAGGCTCAGCATCAGTAATCTTCGTGGCTAAAGAGGTTAAGGCAGGAGGATCACTTGAGCCCAGGAATTTGAGACCAACCTAGGCAATATTGCAAGACCTGCATCTAAAAAAAAAAAAAAAGAAAGAAAGAAAAGGAAGAGAAAAAGGACATGAAGGCCCGTGGTGCACACATGTAATCCCAGCACTTGGGAGGCTGAGGTAGGAGGATCATTATGAGTTTGAGGCCAGCCTGGGCTACAAAGCGAGCTCAAGGCCAGCCTGAACTGCATGGCAAGACCTTGTCTCAAAAAGACAAAAAAAGAAAAAAAAGATGAGATGTAAGAGGCAGGCTTTGATAGTCCTAAGGAAATCAGAAGGCAATGAAAACCCAACCCCTTTTCCTTGTGACTCTTATGGTCCTTACCCCAGTGCTCACTTTACCTGGTTGCCTACCTGTCTGCACAGTGCTAGGCTCTTGTCTTTTGTGTAACAGATCCCTTCAGCAAGGAGGCAGTACTGAGTCAATTCTAGTCAAAGTGTTAATATTAGCAGTGACCTGAGAGGCATTTTGTTTATTTCAAGACTGGTATTTTACTTAGGAGGCGGCCTACTGGGGTGGAAACAGCAGTACCGAAGCTGATCTCTAAGAATCTCACATTCCCAAGAAAAAAGTTGAGACTTGAACCTCATAATATGTAAGCTTCTCTCTCCTCCCTTACCCACACCCAGTAACTGCCCTTTTTAGAATTTAAAGCAGATCTCATAGGGGACATGCAAAAATGCATTTGACATTTTCTTTGTCCCTATCAGCACTGGCTTGATTATGGAGCTGCTTAGCTTGTCAATAAATATTTACTTGGTCTTAGCCATGTTGATAAGTGTTTAGGAAACCTAGGGTTGTTTTTTTTCACTGGGAATGACGCAGGGTGTGACCATAATTTTGTTGGCCAACCCTGTGAAAAAGCATACTGCTTAAGCAAATTCTGGGAACGTGAGGCCTGGAACACCCCTCTCAGTAGGTGCCCTCTGCCTCTGCTTTTGGAAACACTGACAGTTCATTGTCGTTTGACCTTTAGTGGTAACTTAGAGTTCTTGGAGGGAAGTGTTCTTAATGAAACACTGTGAACAGTTATCTTTGAAAACAGAGGCAAAGTTCCTGAAAAAAAGGAGATAATATAAAAAGTTGACAGGGCCAGGCGTGGTGGCACTTGCCTGTAATCCCAGAACTCCGAGGCTGAGGCAGGAGGATCGTTGTGAATTTGAGATCAGCCAGGGCTACAAAGGAGCTCAAGGCCAGCCTGAACTGCATAGTGAGACCCTGTCTCAAAAAGACAAAAAAAAAAAAATGTTGACAGGTGTTGGACAAAGTACTTCGGCTTGTGTTTATTACTTCGATTGGAAAATTCTTTTTAAGATTTCTTGTACTGTCTGGTGAACAGGTCATGATATTATTTGCTTCTGAAGCACTGAGAGAAGTGACTCCAGTGTTTGTTGTTAGTGCAAGAAACTGAGGGAGGCTCAGGCAAGGTCAGATTCCCAAGCCCAAAACACACCTTTCTACAAAGAGCAAGGCCGATGTGTCACGATGAAATAGCTGACATTTAGGAAGTGCTTGGTATATACATTTTCTGTGCATGAACTCACAATGCCCACAACAACCCGGAGAAAAATACTATTATTTGATTTTACAGTGCAGGAACAAAGAGGTTAAATAACTTGCCCAAGTGAGTACATGGCAACTAGAATCTTTTTTTTTTTTTTTTTTTTTTTTTTTTTTTGAGGCTGGGTCTCTCTGTGCAGTTCAGGCTGGCCTTGAGCTCACTTTGTATAGCCCAGGCTGGTCTTGAACTCGCAACGATCCTCCTGCCTCAGCCTCCCAAGTGCTGGGATTATAGGCGTGCGCCACCAGACCCGGCGACAACCAGAATCTAAACCTAGGTAAGTCTGGTTTCAGAGGAAGGTTCCACAACAGCATTTTCTAAAATTGTAATATGTCCCGCAAGGTGCGGAAGCACAGAAAAGACTCTGATCAGAGTGAGCATTCAGGGAAGGCTTTATGAAGGACCGGCATTTGCTCTGGGTCTTCAAGGTCAACAGGAGGCAAAGGGGCCTCGGGAAGGAGAAACCTTTGGGCCGGGCCAAGGAATGACGGCTCGATCTGCTTTCCGCCTGCGGGGAGGGCGGCCGGCCAGATCCTGAAGGTCCTTGGGGGCCACGCTCGTCTATACGGATCCGGGGAGCAGCGCCCTTAAACCAGAACGCACAGTCCCGCCGGAATTCGTGGTCATCCCTCACTTTGGCGGCGTCTCCCCACCAGCGACCGGGGCCGGCAGCACACCGCGTTTCCTTCTGCGGAAGCCCCCGGCGGAGATGCTCCAGCCCGCCCGCGCGGCCTCTGGGCAGCACGTCTCGAGTGCAAGGCTAGGGATCGCGCTGGCTGCAGCCAGCCCTGGCCGGGTGGGGGACGTGGGCGCGGAGGCGGCTGGGAGCGAGAACACCTATTCAACGGGTACAGAACTTTCTGATTAGTCCGCTCGAACGTCCGCGGTCACCAAGCGACCGTCTCGAGAAGGTCAAGAGGTCTGCTTCTGGAGAACTCGGGGCGCTGGGCTTCTTGCCTCAGCCCCCAAGGAATAAAAGCCTCAGCGATTGGGGCACGTTCTGCCAATCAATTCAAGCCTCCGCCCACGCCTACGCCAGCGTAAATTGCATTGGTTGCATCGTTACCGGCTCCGATAAGACTCTCTTCTTGGATTGGCTAATAGTTCACCCTTCCCTACCGGCCCTTCTAGGTCAGAAGCTCTTGATTGGTTAAACTCGTTGCCAAGGTCCGGACGCGGCCCGACCATTGGAGGCTGCGGGCGACCCCGCCCGCTAGGTGAAGGTGAGAGTCTCCTCCGGTCCCTGAGCGCAGATTTCACCCAACTGCTCCTGGCCGGGTCGTGTGATCGCTATGGCTCCTCCGTCAGTGTTTGCGGAGGTTCCGCAAGCCCAGCCGGTCCTGGTCTTTAAGCTCACTGCTGACTTCCGGGAGGATCCCGACCCCCGCAAGGTCAACCTGGGCGTGGGGGGTGAGTACGCCGAGCCCCGGAGCTTGCGCCGCGCGGGCGGACCCGACCCGCCCGACCCGCAGCGCCGTGGCAGGGACGTGGGCGGCGCGGCGTTGCCTGCAGCGGGGGACCCGGGAGAGAAGCGAGACCCACGCGGGCTTCGCGTAACCTGCCCGTTTCACAGGCCGGGAGGTGGAGTCCCTGGAAGAGGGGATGTGACCAAGGTCACGCATACGTTTAGCAGCCAGGACGCAGACTCTGTCCTCCACAGCGCATCCTTTCCGGGCACGGGGCGTTGGGGAGTGTAAAAAGCGGGAGAGAAATAGGAAGCCCGGTAGGCTTGGGGTTCTGGTAGCTGGGACGTGAGTCAGGAGAACTGTTAGCTCTACAGACCTGTGATCTGCATTCATCAGGTACCTTATTAAATTCTGAGGGAGAAGAATGAGGCTTGTTTTTGTCCTCACACCCCTCAAGGATTTAAAAATCAGCAGACATCTGTAGGAAAATGAGTAGACCTGAAAAATACAATCTTAAGTGCAATAAATCAGAGACACACGCCTGAATACCATAGAGTGTCTCTAATTTTATTTTATTTTATTTTATTTTATTTTATTTTATTTTTGTTTTTTTTTTTTCCTCCGGTAACCGAACTCACTCACTTTTCACCGGGAACCGAACTCACGACCGTGCGCTTGCCAGGCAGGCGCTTTGCCGCTGAGCTAAATCCCCAGCCCCGAGTGTCTCTAATTTTAATAAGGTAAAATACAAATCCGGGGGACCAACTGCGAGGGGAGGGTGGGAAGAAAAGGGCAAGTAAAAAGATTTAAGAAGTGTCAGGTATTCGTACCAAATAGCCACAGTGAATGTAAACATGGCTTGTCTTAATCAGGAACTAAAAATAATAACAGTAAGAATGCAAATGGGGATGTAAAGATGGAAGCAGGTGGGGGAGGAGGGGAGTAAAAAAGAATCAAGATGTGTTGTGTACGTGCACCTACTCCGTAAGATGAACGTAAACTTCATGTACGGTAAACATGTACCAGTGAAAAAAACCGGCAGTCATTGCCCCACCATAGAGATGTGAAAGGCTTCTGAGATGGACGAATGCTGCCTGCAAGAGCTGGGGAAGGGGGCTGTGGCCTTCGCAGATGTGGTAGGAATGGGTAGAGGTGCTGAAATGGAGCTTGCTCTCCATGCGGCTTGTCTTCATTTCCTGAGTGTATTTCTTGAGCTTTGGACAGCTCAGTGCATGGGCTCTGTTTACCCATCTGCCAGGAAGAATATTTATATTAGAGAATCCTTTTCACGATAACCTTCTCTGGTGAATTTATTGTTAGCATTGTCATTTAGATGTTTGAAGTCCTGCAGAGACTTCTTTTTTGTTTTTTTCTTATCTCTTATTTAGTACTGGGGCTTGAATGTAGGCCTTTGCACTGAACTCCATTCCCAGCCCTTTTTTATTTTAAGACCGAGTTCCTAAGTTGCCTAGGCTGGGCTTGAGCTTGTGATCCTTCTGCCTCAGCCTCGTATAGTGCTAGGATCATAGGTGTGCATCATTATGCCTGGCTGACACTTTTCGTTTGTTGCTTACAAAGGCCCACCAAGCAGATGAACACGAGTTAGGATGATGTCCTGCGCTAAGGAACAGGCTTAGAATAAAAGGACTAAAAATTTTGGAAGGAAGACATGAAATTATTTTGTAGCTTAAGATGACAATGAAGGTGATTCTGTTTCAGGCTTCCCATAGAGAATGTTTATGTCTGAGTGTAGTACTTGTTTAAAAAGAAAAAAAAAAAACCCACTAAGAAGTATGGTGGAAGGAAAAAAGTCATTAAAAAGGATGACTAATTGAAGCTGGGCAATGGACATAAATGGACATAAGCGGTATTTTCCTTTTTATTTTCAGTACTGGGATTGAACCTAGGACCTTCGCATAGAGCTAAATTCCCAGTGTGCCCCTTTCCCCTTTTAAAATTTTGAAACAAAGTCTGGCTGAGTTGCTAAGTTACCAAGTTGCCCAGGTTGGGCTTCAATTTGTGGTCCTCCTACCTTGGCTTCCAAGAGTGTTGGAATAACAGGGGGCCACCATGTTCTCTCAGCTTTTCTGTGTTTGAAAATTTTCATAATAAAGCATTAAAAAAAAAAGCAGGTCAGTACTACCATGTCTTTTTTTTGTCTTTTTGAGACAGGGTCTCGCCATGGAGTTCAGGCTGTCCTAGAGCTCACTTTGTAGCCCAGGCTGGTCTGGAACTTGCAATAATCCTCCTGCCTCAGCCTCCCAAGTGCTGGGATTACAGGTGTGCGTTGCCATGCCTGGCCTAAGAAATATAGGACCTTGTATTTCTTTTCTTTCTTTCTTTTTTTTTTTTTGGTACTGGGAATCAAACTCAGACCTTGAGCTTGCCAGGCAGGTGCTGTGCCACCCAGCTATATGCCTGACCCAGTATTACATTGTCTTGCCCATGGAGGAAATGTGATGTTTTTAGTAGGCAGCAGGGTCAGAGAAATACAAAAGATTATCTTGAATTAAATCAGAAAGGGTACCATTTAAGCTCCTAATTTAAATCAAATGCAGAACTTCCAAGCATTTCTTTATGACCAGATGTATGCTAAAGAACTGATATGAACGTCAATCTAAATACATCTTTTTTTTAAAATTTTTTTTGGTTTTTCTCCGGTACTGGGAACTGAACTCACAACCTTGAGCTTGCCAGGCAGGCGCTTTGCCGCTGAGCTAAATCCCCAGCCCCTAAATACATCTTTTTAAAACCACAGATTTTATTGGCTCAGTCACCTTTGAACCATCTTACAAGGTATTGGTGATGATTAAATACATTTAAAGTACTTAGAACCATGCCTGGCATATAAGTGGGAGTTATGTGTTATATACCATCGTTATTTTGCCCTTTCTTTGAGTGATTCGCATGAAAAATGTTCACTAAAAATTTTAGCTCAAGAGTTTAAAAATGAAATAATTTATAACATTGGTTCTGATATAAAATGCATGCAGAGAGAAAGCTCTGTGCCAATGCAGGCCAGAATCGATTCACTTAGAATCATAGTCTGTAGCTCAGGTGGTCACCTCCACTGTAATGTGCCTTTGTCGTATTTTCCCGGATCCTGGGAACTATGAGCAAATAAAGTATGCAAGGAATCGCAATTAATGATCACAGCAATTTTGTAAGGTTCTTTGTTAATATTCTTGTTTAGAAGAAGGTGACAGAAGCCTAAAGAGAAGGTGCAGTTTGCCTCAGATCATATGACCTTTAGGTGGGACAGCTGGGTCCAGGGCCCAGCATCTCTCTGCCCACTCCTCCACTTGGGGTGTGTGGTCCAGGATAAGCCAGTGATCTGTAGTGGAAAGAGCTAGAAGACCTAGGTACAGGCCCAGCTCTGCGGTCCACTGACATGACCTTGAGAAGGTTAGTACCCTTGAGATTCAATCTGTAAAATGAGAAGCCGGCACTGAATGACTTCTAAAATTGTACTCTAAGATTCAACTCTACCAAGATGCTACTCCAAGATTCACTAGCACATTCCATGATTGAAGGGTAGGATAATAATTTTACTGGTCCCATCAATTGATTGAGGAGAAGTGAATAATTATGTGTGAAATGTAAATGAAAGGTATTGTGTATGTAAATGTTTTTGATCATCACTTGTAACTCATCTTTTTGTGCATGGCAGCTGCTCAGATAAGGATCTAATTAGTGCAGAATAAAAATTCTTTTTCCAACTTTTGTATGTCTCAACTTGTACATATTTCAAATTATGCCCTTTGTGAAGGAAATTAATTAATTACTAGCTTTGGAACTCTTTCCCCCTCCCCCCAGGTTAAAATAAAGCTGAACGGAGGTTAGGATATTTGTGGAATAAACTGTGACTGTAATCTCATTAGACAATTCCTTGCAAATACCTTCTTGCTGTGGGGATTTCAATAGTTTCCTTGCAGAGCACCATATTTTTCCACTGTTATGCACAAAGCTTTTCTGCTTTTTTTTTTGTACCAGGAATTGAACTCAGGACCCTGCGCTTGCCAGGGAGGCACTTGTGCCGCTGAGCAATATCCGTGGCCCAGCACAAAGCTTTCTGAATTGATCATTTAAATACTTCTCAAAGCTTCAGACTGACATGGCTTTAAGGGCAGGGAGACAGGAGCAGATAGGCTGATGATGCAGCCTACAGCAAAGCATTTATTCACAGGTGCAAGCCCAGTATTTCATGTAAATTTTTTTTTTTTTTTTTACCCCAGATAAAACTGCTTGCTTTAATGTTGTTTTCAGTATGGTTTCTTAGCATCTTCAAATAAGATCATTGGAAAAGTATGCTGTATCAGGTGTTCCTGAGGACCCTCCTCCTCCTGTGCTGTCCCCAGTATCCTGATAGAAGAGGGATCTTAGAAGCACACCTGCCTGCATGCCTGGGTGGGCCAGGATGAGGGACGATGGAGCTCTGAGGAGGAAAATGGGAATGATAGGTGGATCATGTGATTCTCTATGTTTTTCCTTTCTTTGTTTCTGTAAATCAAGATCACCAGGCACATCTGTAACCTGTGTGACTCCTTTAAAAGGGGTTATGCTCAGGAAGGAGGGTGATGTGCCGGGAGCAGGGAAGCACCCTGCGCAGGCCTCTGGTGCAGTCCCTTGGGGTTGCTTGCCTCAGGCTTTCTCTAGATGTCTCTTCCTCTGGAAAAAAACCTTGTATGGATTCTTGAATTCAGTACTGTTGAAACTCAGTTTACTATCTTTGTGACCTTGGACAGATTGTTTAACTTTTCTGGCTTCAGTGTCCAGATCCATAAAGCAAGTATCACATTTATTTTGTGGGTGATTAAAAGTATTAAATGAGAGTAAAAAAATGTAAAGTCTTTGGCACATTGCCTTATATTATAAGTATTTGGTAGATCCCTGTAATTACTGCGGTGTCTGTGACTGTCAGTGTTTGTAACTATGAACTCTTTTCATCCTGGACCTCTTTACTGAATGCCCTTTGTCTTCTCTTTTTATTCCCTTTGCATTCTGTATCTTGACGGAGTCTGCTACCACCGGGTCCTCATTTTCCAATGGGGAAAATGCTGGGATCTTAGCAACTCTTTCCCCAGCCCAGCATCTATTTATTTGGTTATTGGGTTCTGTCTTTTCTACCTCATAAGTCTGTTTTGAATATTTCCTGTTATCCACA
This sequence comes from Chinchilla lanigera, assembly GCF_000276665.1. Classification (NCBI taxonomy): domain Eukaryota; kingdom Metazoa; phylum Chordata; class Mammalia; order Rodentia; family Chinchillidae; genus Chinchilla; species Chinchilla lanigera. The sequence continues at coordinate 5,364,680 of NW_004955507.1, read as the reverse complement.
TGCCCTGCTGCCATTATCTTAATTCAAAAATTTGTTATTTCCCTCTGAGTGGTTGCAGCAGCCTTCTGACTTAACCATCTGTCTCTGTCTCCTCCAGTTTATTTTCTGTGAAGTCATTCAGATGATCCTTTTAAAATGTGAGGCTGTGCATGTCATTGTTTTACTTTAGTACTTTTAGTTCCCACTAAAATGGAAGTTCCTTAGAAGAGACTGTGAGACTCTTTGAGCCACACCCTGCTCCTCCTTCATGGATCCTTCTCCCAAGCCCTGAAAATGCAGATTCACAAAACCGTTGTGCTCTTCAAGCTTTTGGGACCTTGCCCGAGTTCTCTCTGTCTAGAATGCCGCTCTTCCTTTGTCTAGCTCTTACTTATTTACTGTTATGTAGGGAGGGCTGTTGAGACAAGGTCTTAACTGTGTAGTTCACTCATTATGTAGCCCAGGCTGGCATCAAGCTTCAATCCTCCTGCCTCAGCCTGCGGAGTGCTGGGATTACAGGTTGTGTCACCACTCCCAGCTCTCTTTGTCTAGTCTTTACACTCTTTCTATTTTTTCATATTTCATTCTCTGTGAAATCTTCCCTGATTCCACAAGGCAGAATTAAAGGCTGTGTGGCTTCTAGCCATTGCCTGGCTTATGGTAGATTTAGGAAGCCTTTGTTAAATGAGTGAGTGAAGGAAAGGATAACAGACAGGAGAAATTCTCTCTGTATTATCTCTACTGTTTTATCTGATAAGTATTTTCTTATTCTCTTTAATGGTTTGAGCAATCTTCCATTCTTACATCTGGTAATCTGAGCAACGTAGTTGAGGATAGCGATGTGTCATGTAATAACCACTGTTAATTTGTATTATTTTATCTTGAAACCCTGTATCACTCTGAATATGCTTGCTTTGATTTGCTTACGTTTGTGATACTGGTATGCTGCTACTATTCTATTTTTTTTTTTGTTTCTTTTTTGTTTCTCATTTACTACTGTCTTTAAAATAAAAGTAAAAAAAAAAAAAGCAATTCTCTGGGAGAGGAGGAACAATAGTTGTTGGTGGTGCTTGACCTTGCTGGTCCATTCATTCGAGAATAATCTGGTTCTCCCTCATCAGGGCAGTTGGGTGAGGTACTGGAATTATATCGCAACCAAATGTGGGACGAGCTGGGCAGTGAAGAAGGAAGGGGAGATTGGCGTTGGACACTTTGTCTTGTGTCACACAGCAACACAATGCCTCTCATTCCCACTGTCAAGTAGTAGCATAGGACAGTTTAGAGTTTCACAGAGCATACAGTATGGTAGTGATTAGAGGAGCAGTAATATGGCCATTTCTTCTTCATATTTATTTCTGTTATTTGTCAGTGACATTGCAAATATAAAAAAAAAGTAAAAATGTAATAAATTGTATCATGTAATGTACTATATATAATACCTAAACACAGACCTGAAGCATAATAGGACTGGTTTCGTTTTTGGTTTTTGAGACAAGCTCTCACTATGTAGTTCAGTCTGGTCTTAAATTCACTATGTAGCCCAGGCAGGTGTTGAACCTGCAGATATCCTCCTACCTCAGCCTCCTGAGTGCTAGGATTATAGGCGTGCACCACTGTCCCTGGCTGGAACTGATTTTTGTACATCTAAATAGTATCCTTTTCTAAGTATTTCAGACTTGTAGCCATTACTAGAGATTTCTGGAAACCTTTTGGAGGGTAGAACACACACAAGAGACCATCTCTTTATAATTGTTCTCCATGAATATCATCCAGTTGGTTTACCCACCTGCTTTCTGGAGATGATACAAGTGCCATTTCCTAAACATTAAATTTCCTTCTTGTTTTTTTTTTCTAACCATCTTCCCTCAGTTTTTACCTTTGGGTAGTCCGCGTTTGCAGTACAGGGTGGTTGCGTTCCTGTGAGAAGTTGGTGTGTGGACATAGCCTGCCCTTCCTCCTCCCCCTTTCCCTCTATCTCTCCGTCCCTTTCCATTTACAAACATCTGTCTCCCTGTTTCCTATTACCTATCTTTTCTCTTTTATTTATCCTTTAGATTTCTCATGTAAGAGAAACCATGCGATATTTAAGCTTGTGCATCTGATTCATTTCACTTAACATTATGGTCTCCATTGCATCCATTTTTCTACTAATGACTCAAGTTTATGCTTTGTGGCAGGCTAGTACTCCATTGTATAGGAATACCAATTTTCTTTATCCATTCATCTGTTGATGATCATACAAAGGGCGAAGAATTGGCACTATTTTTTTTTTTCTTTTTGTCTTTTTGAGACAGGGTCTTGCTCTGCAGTTCAGGCTGGCTTTGAGCTCACTTTGTAGCCTCGGCTGGTCTCGTACTTGCAATCATCCTCCTGCCTCAGCTTTGTGAGTGCGGTGATTACAGGCGTGCGCCACCACGCCTGGCTAAGAATTGGCACTATTGATGATATTCATAATAATGAGATGCTGCCTCTGAGAACAATTTCTCAGAACAATTCCGAGAATACTTGAACAGTGGAGGCATTGTTTTCAGATAGGGTGATCTGCTTCAAGAAAGCTCTTACTTAGAAGTAGTTGTTTGGGTGTATATTTTTAAAAAATAGATCAGATTCAATCTAGTGAAATAGGCTTTTTGAACTTGTCTAAGGGAGTTAGTTTGGTGGGCTGGAGGCAAAGTAGGAGTGGTATACCTGTACTGTGAGTTAGATTCATCAACCAGAAACTGTCAGTTGGCAGTGGCTGTGTCATTCGGAGCTCTACCCGAGTTCTTATTGCTAGGGCGATAGGCTTCTCAGATGCAGATGTCACCTTCATGGAGGGCAGAGTTCACTGGTAGAAGCTAGACACAAAATTCAAAATAACCTTATAAAGTTTTATTTGTTGTGTCCCTTTTGACCTAGTAATTTTACATTTAGAAATACTTTCTATGAAAACACTCATGAATGTGCATAGAGATACGAGAGCATTCATCACAGTGTTTATAATAGCAAATAACTGAAAGCAATGTAGTTAATAAGTTATGAATAGAAATGTTATCTCGCTACTCGAATGATCTATAAATGGCCCACATATATAAAAGGTGTTCACTTGTACTTATAATTAGAGAAGTGCAAATTAAAACTACCCAGAGATACCATTCACACTTTCCTTTTTGGGGAGGGGAGTGCGAGATATAGGAATAGGGAGACGCAAACATATCACCTGTCAGAGTAGTTAATGGTGGTGAGAAGTATTCATAATACATAAGTGGAAAAAGCATGTTGAAATTCCTGTCTACGGTATGATCCATATTTTATAAAAGAGTATACCCACAGAAAATAAAGCTTAGAAGATTTTCATGCCCCTTGTCTCAGTACTTAGATTGCATGTTAATTATAATGTTAATTATTTGCTCTCCGGGCTTTTCTAATTTTTCTACAGTTAACATGTGATGTTCAGTAAACAGTAACTACCACCCCAAAATGTGATATTTTTTTAAAAAGTCATGGATTAACGTTGGCAGAAATCAACAAGAAACATTAACATTTTGTTTCACCTTCCAAATCAGTCTGCACAAACCAAAAAGAAAAAAAAGGGGGGCTGGGGATTTAGCTCAGCAGCACAGCACCTGCCTGGCAAGTGCAAGGTCATAAGTTCAATTCCTGGTACGGGAAAAAAACGCAAAAAAACAAATCAGTCTGCACATTCAAGCAAAGAGGCAGATGACTTCTATCAGGAATACTGTTTGGAATAATGATTGGCTTGGGTGCAAGCGAAAGCAGCTGCCTTCAAAAGCTAGAGTACCAACATACCTATAGAGTAGTGGAGGGGAAATATCAGTAATAGAATGATTCAACCAGTATTTAAAAATACTACAAAGCGAGATTAAATATTGTAAAATAGATAATGTAGATCAAGGAGAGGCTGAGGCAGGTGAAGTGGATGAACAAAGTAGTAAACACCAGCTGATGTCAAAATACCAAGAGAAGGGAACAAAGATGTGTTGAAGGGGGCCCTTGGGCGATTGTGCAACTGGTTGCTGGACTCTTTAGTTTCAGGGTGTTCACTTACTGTTGGTCCTGTGAGGAGGAGAACGTGAATCTTCATCCATCCCGCTCTGTTTTTATGGTGAAGGTGCAGGGTTCTTGTGAAGTAGCACCTAGACCTTTCTGGAACTCTTCTGGGGACACACAGAAGGAACAAGACTGATGGGCCAGTGGCGGTAGAGGCCTCAGGGCAATAGCAGTATCAACACCGGGTTTGTGAGATTCTTTAGTTCGCGGGGTGCGTTCCCTTCCACTCATTTGATCAGGCTCTGTACTGTCAGTTTTATTTCAGCACCCTATTTTTTGGAAGGCATGTATTTAAAAGCTTAAGTTCTATAAAGACAGAGACAATTTCTTCCTTTTGTTTGTTCAGCTTGGAGCCCAGGGCTTGGTCCAGAGTAGGTACTCAACAAGTGAGTGCACTTGACTTCAGCTCCCGTCACTGTTCTATTTTGACCGGGAGTGGTAGAACCCTTCTTCCCAGTTCTAAGCTCCTGTTTGGATGAAGCCTGAGACGTCTCTCTATCTTTCCCATGTTCAGCTTACCGTACAGATGCTTGCCAGCCCTGGGTCTTGCCAGTTGTGAGGAAGGTGGAGCAGAAGATTGCCAACGACAGTAGTCTCAACCACGAGTATCTGCCCATCCTGGGCCTGGCAGAGTTCCGGACCAGTGCTTCTCGCCTTGCCCTTGGGGATGACAGCCCAGCTCTCAAGGAGAAGCGGGTGAGTTAGGGATAAGGGCTATGTTTTCTCTTTATAAACCATGAAAAGAAAATAAAGAAGAAGAAAAAAAGAAATTAGGAAAGTATGAAGACGTTGAAAATCCAGTTTTTAAAAACATGTTTAGGTGTTATGTCTCGTGATCTGTCATGGGTAAGGCTTACATAGTGTGAGGTTAGGAACTGGGCAGTGCAAATGACCTGGCCATATACAAAGCACATCATCTCAGTTGTTCAGTTTTGTCTAGTAGGTGCCGGATTTCAGTTCCTGGGTTTGAAGCAGTCAGTGGAGATGCCAAGCAGAGGGTATTTAATGGATTCGTCAGAGACTGGTGTCTAACCCATCTCTGCCACTACTTTTGACCATAGGCAAATCATTTACTCCCCTCCTCACTAAACCTACATATCAGAAAAGAGCTATGGTTCATGGCACCATAAAGAACACTTGCATAGGGGATCACTTAAAGGACCTTTCCTGAAATTGTATGCACAATTTTTCTTCTTTGTAAACTTTTTTCTGTGGAGAAGGGTCATAGTTTTTATCAGATTTTCAGAAGTGTGTGTAACCCCTCCCAAAATTCAGAAGCCAGTAGTCTAAATGCTCTTTGAAGTCTTTGCCAGTCTAATATTATCTGATACTTCTGGCCTTGATCTCACCATCTCTCAATTATGTTTTTTTGTGTTATAGATGGAGACATGTGGAAGAATAATATGTTTGGAAGCAGACATAGCCAGATGGCTGTCTGTGCAGGAGGTGGTTATGGGACAGATTCTGAGTGTCGTAGGGATTCAGAAGAGAGAGAGGCTCGTGAGGGCCACACCTAGGGCTTGAACTGAGCCTTGGAGAATGTGTGAATGTGGACAGGATGCTGACTTTTCACTCTGCCTTTACATTAGTATTATGGGGTGGGGAGCTCGTGTAAATTGGTCCCTATGAACCCTGGGCCAATCCAATCAAGTTGGAATGTTTGAGGTAGCAGCTTTCCTCTTCCCATCCCCTTCTTTTCCTCCCCCTTCCCCACCATGGACTTGTTTTTTAAAAAGTCCCCAGGGGATCCTAAGTACAACCAGGTTTGAGATCTGTGGAGTACAGAAGAGTTAGTGGAAGGATACTCTTGTCTAGTGGGGCAAGTCCAGGGACAGAGTTTGGCCCTAAGCAAGTCTGTGTTGTAAAGAGATCCGCCTCGGTAGAGCTGGGAAACTGTTGGACAGAGGAGATTGGCTCATTTTGGCAACCAGAGCAGGGGAAGCCAATTGAAGATTTGAACAGCAGTTACCCAATAAGTGTTATTTGAAGAAGATAAATGAGGATACATGGGTGGGAAATGAAAGAGCTCAGTTTTTTCCAATAGTCCAGTTAGCTGTTGGGCAATTCTAACCAGTTGCCCTTGTTAACCCCTGGGGCCATGTTGTAATGCAGCCCATAGTTCGTGCATAGAAGGAGTATTTGAGGTATCGGTCACATGCTGCTTCTAGTGGGTGTTTTCCTTTGGTGGATGTTTTCCATTTGTGTGGTACCCAGATGCTCTGATAAGCAGAGCTACGGGACAAAATAAAGGTTACACAGGTATACACTGTTGCGTGTATCAGGGCAGTGGTAGGCTCTGTTGAAAGCCTTGGAACACAGGTCAGAGATTAGGCAAGTAATTAATTAGGACTTTGACTGATGGGCGTGCAACACTGACTTGTCTCAAGGAACTGAAGATATGAAGGAGAAGTGTTAAAGTATATAAATTAGGGGCCATATAGGGAAGCTGTTCTGAAAACCAGTGTTTTACTGTGGGGAGGGGAGAGGGAAACGGAGGGAGGGAGGGAGTCAGGGAGGAAGGGAAAACAGAGAGAGAGAGAGAGAGAGAGAGAGAGAGAGAAAGAGAGTCCTAATGAACTGTGAAGGTGTGGAACTTTGGCAGCTGGGTGTTTATCTTCTTGGACACTGGAGATAAGTTATTTGGAATTCTGTTGACAAGAGACAACAGAGATTCTGTGTTGGGGAGATGCTTCCTCTAAGACTTCTCTTTTTTTTTTTTTTTTTTTTTTTGAGGCAGGGTTTAGCTATGTAGTTCAGGCTGACCTTGAACTTATGTAGCCCAGGCTGGAGTTACAGGTGTGCACCACCACACCTGGCTAACACTGAATTTCTTTTTTTCTTTTCTTTTTAAGTAGGAAAATTTACTGGGAAAAGGAATGGGGAGTAGAATAATTCCCGATAGACAAGAAGGGTTCCAAATGGGTTGCCAACAAGCCCAACTCTCAAAGGAAGTTTTATAGAGGGTTTTCTTTTTGTTGTTGTTATTGTTTGCTTTTTTTTTATGGTGTTGGAATTTGAACCCAGGGCTCCCCCTGTCACCTCTGGCAGGCATTCTCTCTACCACCCCTGTGTTGTGAGGTTTTGATGCTATAATACAAGGAAAGGGCTTAGCATAGAGTAGGCACAAAGCAAGTGCTCATTATTACCTTATTTTGCTAATGTTACCTGAGCTCAGTCTTATTCAGCTGTCAGCCTCATTCTCTTTCAGGTAGGAGGTGTGCAGTCTCTTGGAGGAACAGGTGCACTGCGAATTGGAGCTGAGTTCTTAGCCCAATGGTACAATGGGACAGACAACAAGGACACACCCGTCTATGTGTCCTCACCGACCTGGGGTGAGTCTGTCAGCTGTGGTGAGAGAAGCAAGAGAACGACCGCATGATGCTCTGTGGTCCCACAGGAAATGTAATCCAGCCCTGGGACAGCTGAGCTTCAGGAGCAGTTCGAGCACACTTATTTTTTTAGTCTATGTTAAAAATCCCTGGAGGAGGCATAAAATGTAGATGCAGGAAGTACCCCTGTCACAGGATGTAAGCTTGGCATTAATGTGACTGGTTGAACGTGTTCTTGGTTCCAATCATTTCCCTGTATTTTAATTTTTTTTTTTTTTTGGTTTTTCTCCGGTACCGGGAACCGAACTTACGACCTTGCGCTTGCCAGGCAGGCGCTTTGCCGCTGAGCTAAATCCCCAGCCCCTCATTTCCCTATATTTTAACCTCTAACCTTGATGACGCCTGGTGGACACTGAGCCTGGGAAGGCCATGAGAGCTGACTCTTAGCCTTCGTAATTATGCCATCTAGTGTTTGTAAAAGCACTTAACGTTTTACTCCTTTGCTTGCAGAGAACCATAATGGTGTATTTGCCACTGCTGGTTTTAAAGACATTCGGTCCTATCGCTACTGGGATGCAGAGAAGAGAGGACTTGACCTCCAGGGTTTCCTGAGTGATCTAGAGGTAGGCCAGCAAGGAAAGTCTTTGGATCGGATACGTGAAAGTCTGCGATACCTTGCCCAAACCAGATAGTAGATTGTGAAATAGCATGTGAGAGAGAGGGTGGCAGGAATATGTTCGCCTTTGTCCTTTCCACTAACTTGTGTGCTGCTGACTGTGTCTCTGGTTGCTGCTGTCAGTGCTGAATTAGCCTCTTTCTCCTCAGAATGCTCCTGAGTTCTCCATCATTGTCCTCCACGCTTGCGCGCACAATCCCACCGGGACCGACCCGACTCCGGAGCAGTGGAAGCAGATCGCTTCCGTCATGAAGGTAATTGCTGTTCCACAACATCTCTAAAAAATAGCATGCGTTATTCAGCATGTTCAAAAACAGAACCTGTTCACTGAAGAGTTTGAAAAATGGAGAAAAGTACAAAGAAAACAAGTGTTAACTGTAAATCCTGTTACCCAAAGAAAGGCAAGTTTTTGTTTTTGTTTTTGCAGTACTAGGGTTGAACCTAGCACTTTTACATTGAGCCAGTTCTTAAAATTATTATTTTGCAACAGGATCTTGGTAAGTTGCCTAGGCTGGGGTTGAATTTGTGATCTTCCTGCTTCAGCTTCCTAGGAGTTCTGGGATTACAGGCATGTGCTACCATACCAGCTGAAAGACAAGTGTTAAAGTTTTGGTAGCAAGAATATCAGGCCTTATATGTATGCATGCGTATGTGTGCCTTTGTGGATTTCATATGTATGTGTGTATAGATATATATATATGTGTGTGTGTGTGTGTGTATATATATATATGGGACTATTTTGTCTTTCTGTTTCATAGCACTTTTTTACTCGAGCTGCTTTATGTATAGGCCGTTTAGTGTTTTGCAACATTACTTTCCATGCTATATTATATTCTTTTCACACGTGGCTAGAGAGTAAATAGGGTCCTGTCCTATGCCAAGGCTTTGGATTTCATTGTTAGAGCAGTGGGAGCCACTAAATCTCAATGTCGGATAGTGATATGAGTGTATGTGCTTTGCCCTAAGGTCGCCCCGACTACACAGTGGGGAATGAATCAAAGAGGCAAGATTAGACAAGCTGGGGCAGTAGTTAGGAGGCTGTTGTTGCAATCATGTAAGAGCTGATGGTGACCTGAATGAAGAAGGTGGCAGTAAGGGGTAGGAAATGGCAACCGATCCTAGGGCTCTCAAGAGACAGGCCCGGTCAGCCTGGGGGTATGACTGGGTGTGGGACAAACGGTAGAAGTGAGAGTCAAGGTACACTCAGGTCTCTGGCTCGAACATTTCAGGAGAGGAAAGCTGTGTCCGTTCAGGGAGATCTCCTGACAGTGGGAGCAGACTCATGTAGGCAGCTCTTTGAGGAAGGGACAGTGACGAGAGACTGCTGTACCTGCCTGGTCCTGAGTGTCTGCTAGGTGGCCCTGGGAGTGCAGTCCTCACTTGACTAACTTGTCACACCAGGAATTCATGGAGAAGCACCCACTCACATGGGACAGCTGCTCCGTGCCTCAGCAATAAGCCCTGTTGGCAGAGCTACAAATTGACATCTAGGACAACGTACTGTTAAAAAGTGAGTTGTACCTGGGCGTGGTAGTGCGTACCAGTAATGCAGCACTCAGCAGCTGAGGCAGGAGGATTGTGCGAGTGTGAGGCCAGCCTGGGCTTCAGAGCGAGTTCAAGGCCGGCCTGACTACCAATGGGGCCCTGTCTAAAAAAACAACAAACAAACAAAAATGTGAGACTTACTGAAACGTACATCTGTGGGTTGGTATTGAGTGGAACTGAGTTGGTTGGGTCCACATGGACGAGAGGAGGGAGGTTCAGTGTTAGAAATTCCTTCCAGGCGCCAGATGGGGAAGGGAGGCTGGCGTCCAGGGTTGGTTCCGGGAGGATTTCCTGCTCTGACTTGCTTTCCTTCCTTGCAGCGCCGGTTTCTTTTCCCCTTCTTTGACTCAGCCTATCAGGGCTTTGCATCTGGAGACCTGGAGAAAGATGCCTGGGCCGTTCGCTATTTTGTGTCTGAAGGCTTTGAGCTCTTCTGTGCCCAGTCCTTCTCCAAGAACTTCGGGCTCTACAGTGAGTGCTCGGGGGAGTTGTGGCCCCGCCTCCCTCCCGGCCCCATCAGTGGCCCAGCCTGATTCTCCCTTTCTCTCTAGATGAGCGTGTAGGAAATCTGACCGTGGTTGGAAAAGAATCTGACAGCATCCTGCGAGTCCTTTCCCAGATGGAGAAGATTGTGCGGGTTACCTGGTCCAACCCTCCCGCCCAGGGAGCGCGGATCGTGGCCTCTACCCTGTCTGACCCCGAGCTCTTTAAGGAATGGTAAGAGGCTCAGAACCCAATGGGTACAGAACTGTAGTTTTTCTGTTACATCTAACTTAGTCTCTTCCTTTTATTGTGGCAGGGGCAAGAGTTACTGTTCTTCCTTCTTTCCTTTCTCTCTCTCTCCCCTTCCATCCCTCCCTCCTTCCTTCCCTGCCTTCCTTCCTTCGCTCGTTTCTGTTTTTTTTTGTTTTTTTTTGTTTTTTTTGTTTTTCTCTGGTACCAGGAACCGAACTCATGACTTTGCGCTTGCCAGACAGGCGCTTTTGCCGCTGAGCTAAATCCCCAGCCCCCCGTTTCTTCTTCTGGGGATTGAACCTAGGGCATTGCATGTGCTGTACCACCCCGAGTCCTTACAAATGTTTTTGGAAGGTGGAGTGGAGTGGGGTGTTGGGGAGGGAGACTGGGGGTTGCAGGACCTTTGCAATGAGCTACAATCCCCAGGCTTTTAACAGAATTTTTGAGACAGGGTCTCACTTAATTGCCATCATGCCCACGTTGGGCTCCAACTTATCTTTTTGCTTCAGCCTTCTGGAGCTGAGAATAATCACTTTTTTAACCTCTTTGAATCTCAGATATTTCTGTCAAGTAGGGCTCATTCAAGCCTCACACACCTGGAACTGAGGCTCCACTAAGTGACAGGCATTTTCTCCCACGCTCCGCTCCTGTTCTTCTCCCTTTCAAAGTTGGAAAACACCAGGAGGGATCCCTGCCAGAATAAAATGTCCAACTTCAAGGCAGCAGCGCAATTTTTGGACTCTTCATTCTAATCTTAAATTTCCACATCTAGTAGACCCCTTATCCACAGGGATAGCTCCAAACCTACCTATATTGTTTTTCCTATACATACCTATGGTAAAGTTCAATTTATAAATTGGGCATAGTAAGAGACTAATGATAACTAATACAATAGTTATAATGATATCTACAATAAAAGTTATTTAAAACATGTATTATTTACTTCTGGGATTCGCTGTTTAATATTTTTAGATTATGGTTGACCACAGGTAACTGAAATCACAGAAGTGAAACTGTAGGTAAGGGGAGAGCTGCCGTATTTTATCTTATTGTAGAACAGAGTCATTTCTGTGTGGTAGCTATTTTACAGTCTCTAATTTGAACTGACAGAATACATTATCTTATACATATCAGCACCTCAGGGAAGCCTCAATACAAATGCTAGTGGTTGATAGCCATTGTACCCAAGACCAGCGCCAGACTCCATTAGTGAATACAGTCCTTGCCTTCCGCCCACTTAATGTCTCTGGTCTGCTCGTTTCCCCTTCCAGGCATGCGCGTGATAGGCAAATTGTGATCCCATTTTCAGCTTACAGTTTTTTGTTTTTTGTTTGTTTTTGTACTGGGAATCAAACTCTGGACCTCGTGCTTGCCAGGCAGGCACAATTCCACTGAGCTATATTGCCAGTTCCATTAGCTCATAGTTTAGATTACAGTTCTTTTAGTTTTTGGTTTTGAGTTTTTGAGACAGAGTCTCACTGTGTAGTTAAGGCAGGCTTGAATTCTCTGTGTATCTCAGACCAGCCTCAGACTTGTAAGATCGCTCCTGAGAGCTGGGGTTACAGATGTGCACCACCATGTCAGGCTAAATTACACTTCTTAAGCCCACATGTTTTTGGGTACCATCGTTCCTGTCTGGCCTAGTATTTATGTCACTGTCCATGTTTCAGGACAGGTAATGTGAAGACAATGGCTGACCGGATTCTGACCATGCGATCAGAACTCAGGGCACGATTAGAAGCCCTCAAGACTCCTGGGACATGGACTCACATCACTGAGCAGATTGGCATGTTCAGCTTCACTGGCTTGAACCGTAAGTGGTCCACAGCTCCTTGAGCATGTGTTTCTGAAGACCAGCGGTCTTCTCAGTCATTGGTCACAAGCTGTCCTCTCTTCACTGTTGCTTAATTTGTCTGCCATTACTTTGGACCAGGGCAAGTTAGGTTTTCTAGTCATACAATCTTCTGAGCCCCTTGGGTCTTAGAAGAGCGTTATTGTAGTCTACCCCACTGACCCACAACCAAGGCATTTTCATTTTTATGGGCTGAGAAATGGCTCAGACAGAGCTGAAAAGTAACAGGATTTGTAGCTGAGCACCTGGATTTATGATTTTAAAGCTCTCATAAATTGTCTGCTAATTATTTGGCCTCACCTTAGTCCTAGGTGTAATTATTGTATGTGATTATTTGGTAACATAATTTCTTAGTTGGTCTTTTCCTCATCTCCCTCAAAAAGAGGCTATGAAATTATATCTCCGCTTCATAAAAGAGAATTTTGGTAGTCCTGGTTAAAAGCTGATTAAAACCTAGTGGGGGGCCATGTGCAATGTTGGTCTGCTGTCAGCTGGGTTTATCAGCTATCACTACTCCCTGATGACAGAGGGTTCATTCACTTAGTTTTTTTTTTTTTTTTTTTTTTTTCAGTCTTTTTGAGACAGGTCTCACTATGCAGTTCAGACTGGCCTTGAGCTCACTTTATAGCCCAGGCTGGCCTCGAACTCACAACGATCCTCCCGAGTGCTGGGATTACAGGTGTGCCAACATGCCCAGCTGGTTCACTTAATAAGTACCTCCTGGGTACTGTCAGCGTGGTGCAGATTGGCTATCACCCGTTTATCCGAGTGACTCTGGGGAAGGATACATGGCCTTGGGTGGTAGATGGGACGTCAGAGTCACCAAAGAGGCATCATGAGTAGAACCATCATCAGAGTGCTAGTTTGAAATTGGCTCAAAAAAGCCAAAGGAAATGAATATAAATATGTGATAGAGATTGTATTGTAGATTCCTCAAAATATTTTGGTATAAAATGAGGCCACCTAAGAAAGTGAAGGAATTGTTCAGTTACCTGTAGGTGTCCACATGACTGTGGGATGGAGAATTAGTTACTCAAATAAGAAAAGTCATCCTTATACAGCTGTAAAAATATTAAGGGTAATGGAAATGGTCTTCAGTAGTGATATTCTAAAAACTTACAAGGGAGGGGTGTCTCCCCACAAAATAGCCATATCTTCCCACTGTCCAGAGTAGGAAATTAGTTTTATTATGAATTGAAAAGTGATGAGAGTAGACTTGTACCTAAAGTTACATTCTTAGCACCTGACATCATTGTATGCTTTTTTAAAAAAAAATATTTGTTAGTGTATGTGTGCAGTTCTGTAGTGTTACCTGCCTTGTGGGGAGTTGGTCCATGTACATATTACATCTTAATTCTTTCTCCCCTTCCCTCTCCCCCTCCTCCCACCATCTCTTGATCCCTTTCCCATTTGAGAAAGATCTGTCTCTCTACCTTTTTTTTTTGTACCAGGAATTGAACTCAGGACCTTGTGCTTGCCAGGCAGGCACTTATGCTGCTGAGCTATATCCCTGGCCTGTCTCTCTACTTACTATCTTTTATTTTGCTTTTTATTTATATTTTGGGTTTCTCCTATAAAGGAAACCATGTGATATTTAAGCTTATGTCTGATTTATTTCGCTTAACATTATGGTCTCAAGGTGTATTCATTTTCCTATAAATAACTCATGTTTATCCTTTATGGCGGGACAGTATTCCATTATATGTAAATACCACATCATCTTTATCCATTCATCTGTTAATGGTGATCTAAGCTGCATCCAATATTTAGCCCTTAAGAATTGTGCTGCTATAAACATGAGTATGTATGTATCACTATAAAATGATGTCTTTAATTCTTTGGAGAAGATACGTAGAAGGGGAATACTTGGATTGAATGCAATTTGCTTCTTATTTTTATTTTTTTAATTTTAAAGATAAAAAAACTAACAAAACAACAATAATGAAGACAAAATCAAAACAACACAAAAACAATAAAAACGATACATGACCTCAACACAGAATGATAGGAATTAACAATTACATTATGTACTGTTATCTTCAGCTAAGTTGCTCAGTCTATCAGACATAAGAATGTAAGACTGATCAAACAATCAAAGACAGGAACAAGTAATAAAAAAATCCAAAAAACATTGGAAATGATGCCGAGCTTCACCATACAAGATGGTAGAGTTCAACAGTGGTTCTTACACTGCATACTGTTGTTTTCAGGTCAGTCGTTCTGACTGCCAGATAGTAATTTACTTTTTAGAAACGGGTTATTTTTATTTTCCCTCCCATGATTTTATTAGGAAAACATACAGAAAAGTTAGGGGAATTGTACACTATTTAGGCAGGGGCATATACCCACCATCTAGTTTCTGCAATTCTCATGTCACAATTTTTCCTCTATTACCTTTTTGTTAGAGCAGGGACTTTTCACCTGGAGTCCACAGATGTGCTTAAGGGCATCTATAAGGCCCCGGGCATTACGGTAAAAATTGCACCTGTGAATATTGGCCCTGTTCTAGGGAAGGAGTTCATACCATTTACCAGCTTCCCCCAAAAGTAAAGAGCTCTAATTTTTATTAAAACAAAACAAAAAAACCAGAACCAAACCAGAGTTCTCCTTTTTCTTTTTTTTGGTACCAGGAATCGATCTCAAGACCTTGCACTTTCCAGGCAGGCGCTTGTGCCACTGAGCTACATCCCCAGCCAAGCCCACCCCTTTTTTTTGTTTGAGACAGAGTCTTGCTATGCAATTCAGGCTGACCTTGAGCTCACTTTGTAGCCCAGGCTGGTCTCAAACTTGCAACAATCCTCCTGCCTCAGCCTCCAGAGTGCTGGGATTACAGGCGTGCACCACCACGCCTGGCTCAAAACCAAACCAGAGTAGAGCCTAGTGACAACAAATGCCTGCCTCTGGGTCTCAGAATTTGCTAAACGGCAGGGTGTCTGTGTCTCTGCTGACGTGAGGTATGCATTATCTTCTTAGATAGCCGTCATTCACACAGTACACCCAGTCAAGGTGACTTGTGAAGCCACCTTTGTTTGCTCGGTGGCGGGGCACATTGCAGCACCAAGTCCAGAGTCCAGGTTTGCCACTTCCATAGAGAGGCAGCATAGCGTTGTGGCCAAGAGCCCATATTCAGGCTTAAAGCCATACATCCACCACTTACCAGCTGGGCGACCTTGGGAAGGCCGTTTAACTTCTGTGTCCCATCTCTGTAATGGGGAGGATAAGGTTATTATCAAGATTACTGAGGTTGAGGTGCTCATAGCACTGCCTGGCACGTAGTGTTTGCCCCTTTGATTGTTAGGATATTATTATTCTGTTCCCTTATACAGACTGTCTTCAGGGTGCTCAGTAGGCAAAAACCTTCTAGAATTCGGTCGTGGATTTACAGTAAAGCAAGACCACTGTAAGGACTGCAGCATCAAGGCAGTAGAGGCAGCCTGCCCTGCTGTACTCGCTGTGGCTCTGCACACACAGGGCCCTTCTTGCCTCCGAGAGGGAGCAGTGAGAGGTGAAGAAGACCTATTGGTGCCAAGACGGGGAGATCTGTGTATGAGATGTGATCGAAAAATACAGTGGATGTTCAATTTTTTAAAAAGAATTTATTATAGTAAAAGATACATTGTCGTTAACACATTCCTGCCAGCTTGAACCGCTGGTGGTACGTGCATGACTGTTCCATCTGGCGGCATGGGACAGTCCCACTGGGTGGTGTAATGGGTGGGACAAGCCACCTGATGGAATAGTCCATGCACGTACAGCCCTGTCACGAATGTGTTAATCCCCCTCAAACTCCTCTCCCTCATTTCGAACACACTTACCCTAACACACTTCAAACATACTTCTCCCACCATCCTCACCGCTTTCTGAAGCAGTTCTGGAAATCCTCTTTCTCATGAGTATCTTTAGTTGTGCTGTCCTGGCTGCCGTGATGGCCTAAGTTGATTTGAAACATTTACCTTTCACTGTCACTTTGACTTTGAGGAAGATCCAGAAGTTGCAAGGTGCTGGACCTGGTAAATAGGGCAGATGAGGACACACCGAGACGTTTTACAGGACTCCTTTTCCATTGGACAGCACCTAGCAGCGGCATTGTCTGTATTTTTTATTTTACCTCATGAATTAAAAAAAGTTTTAAATTTTACAAAATGTAAACTTTTACTGTATATTTTGATCACACCTTATAATTTCTTGGTCTGCTGGTTTATTCCCATAGCATTTATCCAGTGTCTGCTGCCTGGAGCTTTTTCTAGGGTACTATAAAAATGAATCAACAAGCCAGGGATATAGCTCAGCGGCACAAGTGCCTGCTTGTCAAGTGCAACGTTCTGAGTTTGATTTCTGGTACCAAAAAAAAAAAAAAAAAAAAAATCAACAGAAAGTTGTGGCTAGGTGCCCAAGGATAATCAGATAGCTTAGGAAGAGGTGAAGGAAACACTGCATAATCAGTTTTTCATATCAGCAGAATCTTCTTAGTCTGGTAGTTATTTTTAGTTGATAGACTGCGTTGGTGGATGTAATGTAAGGTCTGGTTGGGCGGTAGCCCCAGAATAAATTGCATAGCAGTAGTAGGCATAGTGATCTTCCCGAGGATTAGCAAGTTAACTAATCTACCAGAATGTAGTGAGTATATTTCTATTTGTCAGTTGGATGAAATGGCTCCTTTTGTTTTTGCCTCTCTTAAAGGGGAAGAAGGAAAATTGTAATTCTCTTATAGTCCCTGAGCCATCACCACTTAAAAGATCCCTACTGCTCTGATTCTATCTTGTTTTGGTTTTCAACAGCCAAGCAGGTTGAGTATCTGGTCAACGAAAAGCACATCTATCTTCTGCCAAGTGGTCGGATCAACATGTGTGGTTTAACCACCAAAAATCTAGATTACGTGGCTACCTCCATCCATGAGGCAGTCACCAAAGTCCAATGAAGAAACACCATCCAGTCCACACCACCAAAGTGTTCGGTGTCACATGTGTCCCTGCCTGCACAGACCTAGTTGTACATATCATGGATCAGAGCCGACCAGAGGACTACAAAGCCACCCTGGGACACTGACCTCTGTTTCAGCTGGCCCATGTGACGAGAACATCCTTGAAAGAAATTGGGAGCCAGGGATTAGAGCCTGTTGGAGGCCAGGCAAATTAAGGTTTTTATTTAAGAATAATTAACGTTTGATCACCAGACGTAGATTCCTTGCTAGATGCGGGAGTACCGCCCACGTTGTTCATGGGTTCTGCATGTTGCTTAACTCTGTACAAAGTCTAGTCCAAAGGCCAAGTTATCTGAAGGAACCATTGTGACTGTGAGTGTTGACTGTGGCATTAAAACTCTTCATTTCCACCTTGTCTGCTGTTCTTTCTGCATGGTTTTGTCCCTTGTCTGAAACTTTAATTCTTTAGGGTGACTGCAATAAGAAGTATCTACATCATGATGCACACGGCGTATTCACCTATTTAACTGAAACAAGGGTTTCACGAAATAGTATTTCCTCTTGCAATGTGTAGTGCAGTCTGATATTTCCTAGTACATTCTATTCTATTTTGTTCTGTTTCACTGGAAAAAAAATAAAATAAAATGCTGAACAAGACCCATGGAATTGATTCTGTGATCCATTAATGGGTTGTGACCCACAAATTAAAGTGAAGAAAAAGGGCTTTCGAGGGATTTGTTAGTGACTGAAAGAAAAACTGAAATGTTTCCTCAGAATATGGCTTCCTTTGGTGAGATCACTGCACCAGTCTGTGTCCATTTCGTGGGCTTGTCATTCGGAGACCAGCGGCCTTACAGTTCCTGAGAACCAGCCTCCTGGGCGCATAGGAGGGGCATCACGCGGGGATTCAGGCTGCCAGCCCTTCCCACTGTGTTTAGAATACCTCCTGGTCTGCTGGAGCAGCTACAGCCATTTAAATATAGGTCACAATTTGCAGTGTCGTGGGGACTCCAAATAGCTTTGTAGTTTGGCAGGTGATTTGGGGAGGTTGGGTTTTCCTGGAGAGTGTCACTATTAGAGATTTAAAAACACTTAAAAGTTACATTTTGATATTTTAACAGGATCTGTTCCATTCTGTCTAGGACCCGAGTTATGCAGTTGTACAGTCTTAAAGGACCACTGGGGTCTTAGTAGCCAGCAGTGTAGCCTCTCCTTGGTGAAAGTGTCTTCCATGCTGTCTCTCATCATTTTCAACTGGTCTGGTGGTGCTGGATTGTCCTGAGAGTTAGTAAGGCATCCTGTTCCATTGGTCCTTTGCTAAACTCTTTCACCTTGACCAGGAGTTTAATCTACATTGGTCTTACTCCTCTGGACCCACTTCCTTCTACAGCCAGCCAGCAGGTCTACTGGCATTTGTAATGGACCTTTCAAATATATAGAAGTAGCCATGGGCATTCCTTGTTTACAATTTTCCCTGTGAACCCATTGTATCATTTAGTGTGTCGGCTCAGGAAAAAGTTCCCGGCTCTTTGACCACTGGGCTGGCCCTCACTGTGAGTGTGTGACTGCATTGGCCAGTGTGGGTGGGATGAAAGTGATCAGTGCCTTCTTTTCTCATTTCTGTTTGATCAGTATTTGTTCTTCCAACGTAAAGATGGTTGTCATCGGTAAGGAAGGCGGCCAAGACAGCAGTCAGATGGTTTTACCTTCCGTTAGTCTTCTGTCATTCTCCCTGATGTGGCTTTAAACCATCAGTCTCTGGGAGGACGACTACCGTCCTCCACAGGACCAAATGTGGGTTCTTGGGAGGCAAAATAAAGTCTATTAAAATTATTTTTGGCCCTTCAAAGTGCAGTACTACCCAACCAGGTGTTAGTATTAGATTTCTATTGTTACGGAGAATTTACTTTTCTGTTCTTCCGTGTCATGTGGTTGGTGTGATGCTCAGCTGTGGGGCTCTGTGTAAGTTTGGGGAAAGGTGCAGGACTTCCAGGGCCTCTGCTGTCTACCTGTGTGAGCTGAGCACAGTAGATTGAAGAGGTAGGACTGCACGTTTTGCCTGGTCGGGAGCAGGGCACTCAGACCTCCATGCTCTGCCAGTTCCTGGCTGAGTAACCTTGAATAAGTCACCTGTCCTTTTAGACATTAACACTCCTTGGCAGGGTGGTTTGAGGACCAAAATGAGCTAAAGAGCCTGTAGCAAAATAGTTGTTGCTATAATTTACTGCTATTCTTGATAAAATGAATACCTGCCATGGAGGGTCCTGGTACGCATCTTAAATTGTTTTGGCATAGGCCACTAATTGTCCTGTTTGTGAAATGAGTGTCATTCAAATCTGCTCAGGCCAGGCATAGTGGCACGTGCCTATAATCCTAGCACTCGGGAGGCTGAGGCAGGAGGTTCGTGTGAGTTCGAGGCCAACCTGGGCTGTACAGTGAGTTCAAGAACAGCGTGAACAGCATAGTGAGACTCTGTCTCAAAAAGACAAAAAAACCCTGAAACAAATTAGTGCTCGAGCGCATCTTCCCATCTGTCTGGCTGTTCCTGCCTTCCTGCACAGGTTTACAGTTGACCAGTGGGCCTGGTCCAATCTGTTGTTTTTTCCCCAGCCTTTGGGAACTGTTAAGAGTTGGACCACTTTGATTTCTTTCCAGAAGGTCTGCAGCAGTGAGCCCGAGTGACCAGCATGGAACCTCGTCAGGGTCTGGCGCCTCAAGACCTTGGACTTGGGAAGCTCTCAGCACAGCGCCTCACCACATGTTCATTATCCTTTTACTCTTGCTCCCTCGTCTCCATTTGCAGTCTGGCTCCTGTCTGCGTTTTATTTCCCATTCCCGCAAAATCTGACTCATCTGGCGTCCCAAGGTGGAGTGCCGGAGCTTTCCTGTCCCCTTCCCCAGCCTCACACCTGCTGCGGGAGCTCTGCCTTTTCAGGAAGGTGAGCCATAGGTGAGAGCTACTCATGTGCGCTACCCGACCTGCATCTTAGATGGCACGCCCGGTCCCCGGAGCAAGCAAAACAGCCACTTTCCAGTAAAGCCATTTTCATTTTATTTAAAAATTATTTACAATTGACCCTTCATAAATACTTTATCTTAAAATCCTTTTTAAATTTTAAACCTGAAGAAACTCTGTGGGCAGGGAGCCGGGGAGAGGAGTGGGGACAGGCTCCTTAGAGGTTCTGCAGAGGGGTGGATGTAATGCAGGAGTAGTGGTCTGTACCTGGTGGCCTAAAGGAATGAAAGGGTGCCTTGCCAGGCGGGCCCTTCTGGCTCAGTGGCCAGCTAGGCTAGGAGAGTGCAGGATGGCAGTTCTTGTTCCAGACTCACCATTTACAGCACTGAGGGCTGACTCTTCCAGTTGGGCTGGAGTAGGTGGGGAGGGGGTAGCTGTAGGGTTATCTACAAGAACACATGCATGGCTGAGCCTCAGGCCGGTCAGGCCAGGCAAGGGATGTGTCGGAGTCAGTCACACATTACTGAAAGAGGCATCTCCAGCTCCAGGTCTTTACTCCCATGTGCTGTGGCCCTCCTGTCTGCAACACCTGCTCTGGTTTGGTAGGGCAGGGGACCAAAGTTTTGTGGTGGGCAGGATGTGCGATGTCAAGGGTGTGCCAAGAATTTCTGAGGACTCCTGCTTCTTAGCGGGTGCCAGCCTTCGCCATTTACGGAGAGACTTGAGAAGATCGCTCACAATTCAGAATCTGTCTCAATGACCAGCACTCACTTCACCCTGCACTGCAGAAACGCTGGACTGAAAGTTCCATTAATGAAAATAGAGGCTATTTTAACCCTTTGTGGGTCTGAGAGCTTTGAGAATCTTAGGAAAGTTTTAGTTCTGGAAAACACACATAAAAACACGCACACTAAATTCAGACAGTTTGAAGGGTTTCATAGACCCTCTGAAGCCCAACTATGGACCTTCTAGGGTAACAGAACCCGAGTTAAGAACCCCTGAGTTAAAGGTTCCTATGGGTAAGCATTTTCCTTTGAGATGCAAATAACCCAGAGGAATTATCAGTTTCTTCCCGGCCCCATGTGATTAATTGAGTGGGTGAGGGGAGGGAAGCCTGCATTGTATACTACAGGGAAAAGTTTGGAAATGGTTGGAAGATTCATTGGGCACCACTGGATCTCTGGTACCACCCAAAGAGTGGGAGATACATCAGAAAGGCAGACAGGCTTTCCAAAGCCAAACTACACTTTCAAGTTTTCCCTAAGGCTTGCTATGGTTCCTGATCAGAACTCTGAACGTTCTTCAAAGTAGATACTACTGTACTGTGTGTACTGTACCGTACTGCTCTGCACTGCACTATATGTGCAGTCCTTCTGCCATCTTGTGGTTATTCTTAGAATTGCACTTGCCCCAACGTGCAGCAGAAAAACCAGTTCAAATTCTGGGACTAAAGTACACTTAGCTGACCTGCTGGGGTGTAGTAAGAGGTCGGGGAAATAGGTCAAAAATAATGGCGATCCTTCAACATTCCTGTGTAACACACACTGAAATGCTCATGTATTCTTCTTGGCAGACCTGGGCACTCTTTGGTTTGTCATGGCTAAACTCACTTTCACAGCTTAGAATTTTTCCATGTAAGGTTTCTTTTTTTTTTGTTGTT